>NW_021312930.1:0-808 GCF_002162155.2 Triticum dicoccoides | reverse complement strand
TATAAGACGGTGCGCGGGGTGCGGGGGGTCGGCGGCTGCGGTTGAGTAGGGGAATCGAGGGTGCGGGGGGTCGGCGGCGGTGGCCGATGGACTGGGGGGTGCTCGGCGGCGAGGGGGACCGGATCTGGAGGGGGATCGAGATCGAGTGTCCATGAAATTTAAAAATATTCATGATAGTTCAAAAAGTACCCATGAAATACAATCGAGAAATGAAGGCTACGATTTAAATACAATCGATCTTAGCTAGCTATCTGTTCACAACCTTCTTGCCCTTCTTTTTCGCAAATGGAGTTCTTCTGTGGAACGGACGTCCTTTAGGTAGGGTGGTCCTGCTTCTTCTTGTGGTGTATGCTGCTACTTCATCATCGTCGTCATGTTCGATCCTCGGGTCGCCGTACTTGTCGAAGTCTTGCTCATTGGCTACTCCATCCATTCCGATGATCTTCCTTTTGCCTCTCCTCACGACAACACGACTGGGCTTTGGCGGGTCGGTAATGAAGAAGCATTGGTCCACTTGGGAAGCCAGTACCCATGGCTCATTTTTCGCGGTGACGTTTGCGCCCGCGGTCTTGGATTTGGCTTCGGGTATAACCATGGTGGTGAAATACCGGTCTTCTTTTATGACGTTCTTGGCCCATCTGACACGGAACATCGGGACCTTCTCTCCAGCGTAGCTCAGCTCCCAGATCTCCTCGATCCTTCCGTAGTATCTGTCCTTGTCATTACCGGTGTAGGATTCCATCGTTACCCCGGAGTTCTGATAACCATCGCTCTTCATGTCCTTGGCCTCGGTGTAGAATGTGTAGCC
>NW_021312929.1:0-1818 GCF_002162155.2 Triticum dicoccoides | reverse complement strand
AAAAAAACAAGGACTTCTTTTTCTTTCTTGGTTGACTGAAATTGGCAAGGAGCTAAGGTGAGATGAACACAACAAACACTCAAGCCAAATAAAACAAAAGAATTGATCTTCCATGAAACATAGAGGCATTCACATCTTAAGGGAAAGAAATGGAACTCGACGATAAGTTTAATCAAGGTGCATCAGAGTGACATCTTTGTGCATTTTCGAACTATTGTCCACTTGAGTTTCAGAAAATACTGTGAAATAGATATAATAGTCTTGTCAACAAATGATATAAGTGTATGTACTCCACAGATTTGATATAGGTCCAAGTATTACTCTTAACATATAAAAATATAGAGGTTGATGTAATCATCTCTCATCTTGTCCCATGTTATTCAGATTTGGATAAAAAAATCAACAGTGGATTCAGAGTACTACTCGATATAGATTCTCAAAGTCGTCGTTTAGTTTAGCAGGCATCTGTTATATTTTTTAAACACTCTTGTACATTTGCTTTATAAGAATATAATTGTTGCCTTGTTCTTATTATTGATGTGTTCCATTCCTGGACACTGTTCTGTTATTACCTTAGAAGAGTCCTGTACATACACGTTCTTATTTATGTTGCCAATTGGGGTCCTTGTTCTGAGTATTCTCACTTGTTTGTCTTACTCCCATATATACATGGACTCTATACTAAAACTAAAACTTAAATGTTATTAGTTTCGCAGTGGATATGACAATAAGGGATCACATTTACAAAAAGAAGGGAGGAGTACTAGGACTTTGTACACTTTTGCTTAGGTTAACCAACTTTATAATCATGATTGACTAAATTACTTCCATTTTACTTTTGCAAATCCATGTTACATTTCCAGTGACTTGTAACCCGTAATAAATGTTACAGAAAAATCACCGACGTTTGTGATTGCAGGTACACAAGGAAAGACCGAAGCTGGGGGAGATCACACAGTTCAGTGAGATGCTATTATGTGTTGGTCATGATGTACTCACATTAAAAATATTGTTTCTTTGAATATTTACAGTCCCAAACTCCTGAGTATTTCTGAAACTTCAACCATAATATCTAACTGTGGATGTACCCCAGCTTACACTATATTCTATGAATATTTGTATCAAATATTCCCTGAAAAACTGAATTCGAAGATGAATGTTTACTCAGTGCAATGCTTACACTACATTCCGTGAATATTTCAAGCATTCGCTATACAAACTGAATACATTGCTGAATGTTTACTTAGTGCAACATTTAAACTGTATTCCTGTACAAATTCTGTTACCAACCGAACAGCAATGATGTGGATAGGGATTAGGAGGGATAGGGGACAAACCCCAACAGGGATTAGAGTGATAGAAAGAGGTTTCACTCAAACCCCATGTTGATCAATTCCCTCTTGGGAACAAATCCCAAACAACTGAACAGAGCCCAGGTGGCACATTACATCTCTGAAATTGTAACAAGCCCGAAGCTCCTCTCTCTCAGATGATTTGATCGCAGAGATAGGGGAATGGATCCATCTCTCATACTTGATGGTCCATCTTCTTAATCATATACCAAATCCCCCTACACCCCACGGTCATGTCCTGAGGTGGCTACGCATAAGGTGACTGGATGAGAGGAGACAGGAAGGAGGATACCTCGAAGGCCAATCTCGCTGTCGTACACGGTGAGGGAGAAGAAGGGCGACCGGCGGGCAGGTTGGATGGGTAGCCAGAGGAGCAGAGGCCGTTAGCACATGACTTGCATCTTTCCTACCACGGCCTTGATCCTTCTCCCTTCGCTACCCGCAAAGCCAGCGCTGCCCTATCCGT
>NW_021312928.1:0-907 GCF_002162155.2 Triticum dicoccoides | reverse complement strand
CAATCTTGGCTTTGTCAACTTCAATTCCCTGTGGAGTAACAACATAGCCAAGAAAAGATACTCGGTCGGTGCAAAAGGTGCACTTCCCAAGGTTACCAAACAAACGTGCATCACGTAGAGCAATAAAAACAGCACGTAAATGTTCCAAATGTTCTTCCAAAGATCTGCTATAAATCAGTATATCATCAAAATAGACTACCACAAATCGTCCAATGAAAGCACGTAAAACTTCGTTCATTAGTCTCATGAAAGTACTAGGCGCATTAGTTAACCCAAAAGGCATGACTAACCACTCATATAATCCAAACTTAGTTTTAAATGCTGTTTTCCATTCATCTCCCAATTTCATACGAATTTGATGGTATCCACTACGCAAATCAACTTTGGAGAATATTGTAGAGCCACTCAATTCATCAAGCATATCATCTAGCCTAGGAATAGGATACAATCTACAATGTTCAGACCACCATACACATGCAAAACTAGTGAAAGCACAAACAGCAGCAGCAACTCGTCTCTCCTCAGGATATTGTAAACATGTAACTCGTTGTTCAGTTTCTAACTCCCAAGTAAGATATATATCAGGAACATATCTACCCTCAAATGGTGGAATATTCAATTTCAGTTTAGGAATATGGACATCATCTCGTACCTGAGGTGGTGGTGCAGGCCTACCATTACGAATATATACCTGAGGTCGACCTGCTGGTGGTGGTACAGGTGGCTGCACGTAGTGTTGATTTTGATCAACCTCATCCTCATAATCTCCCACATAATCATCCTCCTCCGCATCAGCAGCAGGAGCCACAGAAGTATCAACAGCAGCACCAACAGTTTGGCCAAACGCAAGAGGAACACGGCTTGCTCGGCGGAGGTCTGCTTCGCGACGTGGAGGTAGTCGTTGTTG
>NW_021312927.1:0-1291 GCF_002162155.2 Triticum dicoccoides | reverse complement strand
TCTGGTGTTTGTAGGTAGTGTTAGTAGTCTACCAAGTGGCACCCGGTACAGGTGGGCTTGGGACAGACTAGGCACAGTGGCATGGTGTACCAAGTGGCACCCGGTTGGTGGGCTTGGGAACCCTGCACACATCGTTTGGGGCCGTAAGCGACACCCCGGCCGGATCTCCTTGCGGATGGAACCCGAATAGGCGATAAACCTGGACTAGAGACTTGTTCGGTTAGTCAGGTCGTGGCCGACTCCCTCGCCCGGCTTCCGCTTGAAGGTTGCCGAGGTACATGACGTGTACAGGGCGGTAAGTGGCGAGAGCGTGTGTGAAGAAGTACACCCCTGCAGGGTTAACATCATCTATTCGAATAGCCGGATTCCTCGGATATGGAAACTTGGACCCCTTGCATAGTTCATAGACAAGTGTAAGTGGATACTCTAAAATACGCAAGATAAGCATGAGTGCTATGGATGGCGTTCTCGTAGGGAGACGGGAGCGGATCCATAGTGGTGTATTGTTATGGTGAATATGTGGACTCGTGTGCGCCACCTCAAAAGAGTCGCTTGCAGTCATAGTTTAGGATAGCCACCGAGTCAAAGCTGGCTTGCTGCAGTCAAACCCCTCCACCCCCTTGTTGATAATGATGCATATGTAGATAGTTCTGATGTAAGTCTTGCTGGGTACATTTGTACTCACGTTTGCCTATTTTATGTTTTTGCAGAGAGACTTCAGTCTCACTAGTATTTCCGCGTGGTCTTTGACGTTTAGCTTGTTACCTCAGCTACGATCTTGTGCCTCGGCAGGATCTGGTAGATAGTCAGGCTTCTCAGCCTTTTTCATTTATAGATGTCTGTACTCAGACATGATAGTTTCCGCTTGTGCCTTGACTTGTATGCTCTGATTGTTGGGTCATGAGACCCATGTTTGTAATGTCTCGCTCCTCGGAGCCTATTGAATAAACTATTGAGTCGTAGAGTCATTTTGTGATGCCATGTTGTATTGCACATATCGAGCATATTGTGTGTATGTTATTGAAATGCTTGGTATGTGTGGGATCTGACTATCTAGTTGTTTATCTTTAGTAGCCTCTCTTACCGGGAAATGTCTCCTAGTGTTACCGCTGAGCCATGGTAGCTTGCTACTGCTCTGGAACACTTAGGCTGGCCGGCATGTGTCCTTCTTCGTTCCTGTGTCTGTCCCCTCGGGGAAATGTCACGCTTTGAGTACCGGAGTCCTGTTAGCCCGCTACAGCCCGGTTTACCGGAGTCCTGCTAGCCCAGTGCTACAGCCCGAACCCACTTG
>NW_021312926.1:0-1491 GCF_002162155.2 Triticum dicoccoides | reverse complement strand
AGTCCTGCGGTGTTGGTGTGGCGATCTTTGCAAGGTGAAGGAGGTGACGGATTTTTCTGATTGGTTGGGCATGAAGTTTTTCATGTGCGCCAATTATGAGGAAGATCCTGCCGTAGCTCTTTCAGAGTACGACAAGCCTCCGGTATGCTTTAACCATCACGAATAGATATTGTTGGTATTTTCATTGATTCTTTAGTAACATTCTTGTTTCTTGTTGTAGTCTCCTCCGCCTCTGTGCATGTACTATCGTTGGATTGACACGGAGAAGCCGGCTTGGGCAGTGACTGAGATTCGTGAAAGAAGTCGCCGTGCGTGGAATAGTTTATTTGCGGAAGAGCGACGCGAGAAGGCGGAAGCTGAGGAGAAAGCAGAGCAAGAGAGAGAGTTAAAAGAATACTATGCGGAGCAACACCATTTTTTTCAGGAAATGGGAAAAAAACAGGGAAGAGGCTCGTCGCATGGAGGAGCAGGAACGACAGCGAAAGGAGGCTCGTGAGGCTGAGAGGCAGAGAAAGAAAGAAAGGGCTCGTGAGGCCAAGGCAGCAGAAGAAGCTGGCGATGGAAAAGGAAAATATCCACGCTAGACTCAGTAGATTCTTGTGGTAGTATTTTAAATTTCGCAATCATTTGTATCTTTATTTCTGCACTTTAATGTAGCTTTATTTCAGGAGTTAAATGTAGGTTTATTCCTACAATGTATCTTATTTTCAGTTGTGCCATGTCGTAATGGAAAAAAATATAGTTTATGAATAAAGTAGTGGCATTTTCTTTTCCTCCACTAATATCGAACATCGTGCAACAACTACAAAATAAAATTAAGATAGAACATAATGCCCTACAATAAGAGAGTACAAACTAATAATGCAAGTACATCCGAATTAAACGGTAGAACTGGAATAAAACTACATGAAGGCATCATCGTCATCCTCCATCGATGCAGAACTCTTGCCCTTCGAGGATGTAGAACTCTTACCCTTGGACGATGCAGAACTCTTGCTCTTCGAGGATGCAATACTCTTGCCCTTAGACGATGCAGAACTCTTGCCCTTTGATGATGCAGCACCCGGAAGCGGCGGCATGAAGATATCATCTTCATCCTTGCTCTCCTCAGTCCATAAAAATGGATGATTTTCTGCAGTCCTTCTGAAAGTTTCACTCTTCGGCTCCACTACATTCTTCCACCTTGCACGCAACCTAAGAAGTTCTTTACGTACCTCCTCATAGGTCCTTTCAGGCCACCCAGACCTACGTAATTGGTGAGCCAACTCATTCATTATGGTGTCACTACCGGTGAGTTCGTCCCATGGAACTATCCTATTGTCCATCCTGAAATCGGTAGCTAGCCTCAGAAGAGTCCTGCTCATCCCAGGGTGAAAACTACGATCGAAAGGATAATGGGACATCTCGACTACACTACACTCGAATGCTTATCCACCTCCGTCTGAAGGGGGTTTTATAGGTAGAGAGGAGAAAATGGCGGGAAAGAACGAG
>NW_021312925.1:0-878 GCF_002162155.2 Triticum dicoccoides | reverse complement strand
TAAACGTGAAGAATTTTGCAGTTTCACCCAAGGCCGACTTTCTGTGGATGTTTACAGCAGGGAGTTCGGTAATCTCGCACGATATGCAACCGAGGAAGTTTCTACTGACGCCAAGAAGCAAGCAAGGTTCCGTAAGGGCCTTAGTCCTGAGCTTCGCCGTGACCTCCGTCTGCATGAGTGCACATCTTTTCAGAAACTTGTCAACAAAGCCATCAGTGCTGAAACTGGTCAGACTGACTATGACGCAACACGCAAGCACGGCCGTGATATGGGTTCCTCATCCGGTGCTGGTCCTCAGAAGCGCCGCGTGTGGGTGCCCAACACCGCCCTGCCACCCAGGTTCACACCGAGGCCATCTTTCCAGGCGCCTCGCCCCGTTCAACAGTCTGCACCGACCAAGCCCTATGGGGGTCCAACCAACAATGCTCCTCCACGTACCAGTTCCGTGACTTGTTTCAAGTGCGGGGAATCTGGTCACTATATGCGTGAGTGTCCCCAGACCAACCCCAATCAATCTGCTAAAGCTGTTGGCCGTGGCAAGCCGACAGGGAAAGTGTTCCACGCCAAACCGGTCACCGCTTCACGTGGCCATGTCAACTGTATCTCTGCCGAAGAAGCTCAAGAGGATCCCAACGTCGTTCTCGGTACGCTTCTTGTTAATTGCCACCCGGCATCTGTTCTTTTCGATACAGGAGCCTCTCATTCTTTTATATCCGAAAATTATGCTCGTTTGCATAACATTGCATTCTGTGACATGCCATCCACTATGGAAATTTCTACCCCTGGTTCTAGATGGCAGACCTCTAGGGTAAGTTATGGAAATGAAATCCAAGTCGACAGACTTGTTTTCCTCGCGTCCTTGATAGCCCTTAAATCTT
>NW_021312924.1:0-1679 GCF_002162155.2 Triticum dicoccoides | reverse complement strand
TTAACTAAACAAATCCCAAGGAAAAGCTACTAGATGGATCTACTTATATAGGAGCAAGGGGTGGCGGCCAAGGAGGTGGGAGGACGTCCCAAGGCAGCCTAAAACTAAATCTAGGTCGTACAAGGCCAATGGGCCCAAGTGGAGGTGATGTAACACCTTTGGACTTGTAGTTTGACTCGGATTCTGCTGCAGCATCAGATTGTTTCGTCCACAACTCAACGCTCCGGACGAATTTGAAGGTGATTCCAATTGGGTTGGAAAGTGCACGAAATCTAGTTTCCAACAAAAAAAGAATCACCCAATTCGGAGTCTGTATGAAAAACTTGTGTCCGTTTTGAGTCAGGTGTGTCTGTGCAGTCCGAATCTGAATCCAGAACGTGAGAGACTTGGACTCTATCTTCTCTTGGGCCAAAAGTGACGTGAGAGAACTTTTTGGACAGCAAATAAACATCTCTTTCTTCCTTATCTTCATATGTGAATTGTACAAATGTCCCATACACCTGCAATTAGACAAAACACAAAAGTGTGTGAAGTATTTTTGTTCTGGATAACATAAATAGATTATTGAATAGTTTGCACTAGAAATCACCTGACAAATATGCATATATGCAATATTTTTCGTCATATCCAAGGTAGTCATGTCCTCATCACTACCAAGTAATAAGGAACATGCTTGCATAGGTACGACATCACAATCAACATAATCAGCATATGTAGAGATACTAAAATGCACACGAACAGTACGTGTTACCTTAACCTTGCCGCTGTTGTTGAACCATTGGATGTAGTAAGGATGTGGATGTGGTCTTGTGGTGAGAGAAAGCTTCTCCACCATCTCCATGCTAGCCAAGTTGTTGCAGCTCCCTCCGTCTATGATGACGCGCGCAGAACGTTCCTTCACAACTCCTTGGTATGGAACAAATTGTTCCTTTGATTTTGCTCAGCTTGTGTGATCTGCACACTCAAAACACATTGAGCAACTAAACATTCATACCTGTCAACGTCTTCAGGAGCCATGTATTGCGTCTCATGATCAGAATCATCTCCACCATGTTCTTCACGTGTAATAAGAGCCAAAGTCTCCTCATCATAGTCACTAGCGGACTCATATCCACCATCCGCGGTAGCAATCATCACACGCGGAGATTTGCATTCTCTCGCATAATGACCTCCTCCCTTACAACGACGACAAATAATATCACTTGTGTGCCCTGTTGATGCCATGGAAGAAGAAGAACTCTGTGTAGGCCCAGCAGGTGCGCTCTTGGCAGATAATGGTGGTTGTGCCTGTTTTCTTGTATCACGACTGGAGGAGGCACGTGACTGAGGTGCTGGTGCAGTTGAAGTAGAAGATGCACGTGGTGTCCATGATGAAGGTCGGCCTGCAGAAAAGTTAGTTCGCCCCAATGCTTGTCGATCCTGCACTTCACGTTCAGCTTTACAAGCAAGATGGAATAAACGAGTGATATTAGTATACTCCTTATAGTCTAGAATGGTCTGAATCTCTCTATTTAATCCACCCAGAAAACGTGCAAGCATAGCTTCATTCTCCTCAACAATACCACATCTAATCATGCCAGTTTGTAATTCCTGATAATATTCTTCTACAGAATTTTTCCCCTGTCTTAAACGCTGCAATTTTTGAAGCAATTCACGTTGATAATATGGTGGAACCCAAC
>NW_021312923.1:0-1304 GCF_002162155.2 Triticum dicoccoides | reverse complement strand
ATTAACCTTCTCCGAAGATGGAAGAGGCAACAAATCAATAGGTGCACGAGGTAGGAAACCATACACAACTTCAAAAGGGCACATCTTAGTAGTAGAATGCAATGAACGATTATAAGCAAATTCAATATGAGGCAAGCATTCCTCCCACAGTTTCTTATTATTCTTCAAAACAGCCCTAAGCATAGTAGACAACGTTCTATTGACTACTTCAGTTTGTCCATCAGTTTGGGGGTGACAAGTAGTACTAAAAAGCAGTTTAGTCCCCAACTTAGCCCATAAACATCTCCAAAAGTGGCTAAGAAATTTAGTATCACGATCTGAAACAATAGTATTTGGCACACCATGCAAGCGAATAATTTCACGAAAGAACAAATCAGCAACATTAACAGCATCATCGCTTTTATGACATGGTATAAAGTGTGCTATTTTCGAGAATCTATCCACGACAACAAATATGCTATCCCTCCCCTTCTTTGTTCGAGGTAAACCTAAAACAAACTCCATAGATATATCCTCCCAAGGAACACTAGGTACAGGCAAAGGCATATATAAACCATGAGGATTGAGTCGTGACTTAGCTTTTTGACATGTAGTGCAGCGAGCAATAAAACGCTCAACATCCCGTCTCATCTTTGGCCAAAAGAAATGTGTAGCAAGTACGTCCTCCATCTTCTTCACGCCAAAGTGTCCCATTAATCCTCCTCCATGCGCCTCCTGCAACAACAAAAGACGAACGGAGCTAGCTGGAATGCATAGCTTGTTAGCACGAAACACAAATCCATCGTTAACGACAAACTTGTTCCACATTCTTCCTTCTTTGCAATTCTGCATTACATCTTTAAAATCAGCATCATGCACATATTGATCTTTGATGGTCTCCAAACCAAATATTTTGAAGTCAAGTTGTGAAAGCATAGTATAGCGACGAGACAATGCATCAACAATAACATTTTCTTTTCCCTTCTTGTGTTTAATGACATAAGGGAAAGTCTCAATGAATTCAACCCATTTAGCATGTCTATGATTCAGTTTAGCTTGACTTTTAATATGTTTCAAAGATTCATGATCAGAATGTATAACAAATTCTTTGGGCCATAAATAATGTTGCCATGTTTCTAAAGTCCGAACAAGAGCATATAATTCTTTATCATAAGTAGAATAATTCAGACTAGGCCCACTCAATTTTTCAGAAAAGTATGCAACAGGTTTGCCATCTTGTAATAACACACCTCCTAATCCAATTCCACTAGCATCACATTCAAGCTCAAAAGTCTTATTAAAATCAGGAAGTTGGAGTAAAGGAG
>NW_021312922.1:0-1724 GCF_002162155.2 Triticum dicoccoides | reverse complement strand
TGCGTCTTGATTGTATAACTGAAACAGTTCAGAATACTCAACGGACACAGCTTTCTCATGGTAGTAATGCTCCTCCTTGACATTCACCATGAGGGACAATCGATCGGAAAATCTTGGTAATGTTCATGTACCATTGATGCAATTCATACATTCTCGTTGGGAGGTTCTTGACCTTGTCTGGCTCGACCAAAGGTTGGCCCCGGACATATTTCCATTTTATTTCATCCTCTCTAAGCACAGGCATGGGCTCGATTTCGAGGAGTTGTCCAACAGTTATTTTGAGAACTTCAGCCTGCATTATATGCTCCTCCATTATTACCACATTGCCCACCTCAGGAACGTAAACTGTTTGCCCACAATAATATTGGGCGCGCGTACTGTCACGTGTTGTTGGCACAACAAGCGAGGGGATCGATTGCGCCGCCTGTTCTCCCAGTTGGGGAATGATTTTCCCGCATTTTTTGACAGCTGCTTCTTGTTTGCTCGATCCCGAGCTCGCCTCCTTATGTAGACGTGCTCGATTTAACTTCCTAATGTGGCGCTCATAGTCTGTGTCAACAGGCTTGGGAGCTGGTGGTTGAGCCATACGAATGAAGTGGTCAATCGTTTTCTCAGGCACTTTCTCCCTTGGCGGCGGTGGCGGTTTCGGTGCAAAATGGGCTTCCACCTCGGACTTCGATATGGCTGCGATTTCCTCCTCGGACCTGTCATAAGCCCTCTGCGGAAGAGGCGTGAGGCTTGGACCATATTTATATCGCTTGCCTCCGCCTGTACTTCCTGTACTACCTCGACTCATACCGCTACGCACCATAGCTGCGGGGTGTCTCTTCTGTGATTGCTGAGGCGGCGGAGATGGCTGACGGGGCTGAGTTGGACGAGGAGGAGTGGCCGCCTGAAGCTGTGCCGGACTTGGAGGAGGAGTGGCCTGAGGTTGTGTCGGACTTGGAGGAGGAGTGGACGTCTGACGCTGTGGTGGACTTGGAGGAGGAGGAGTGGCCTGACACTTTGCCGGACTTGGAGGAGTGGCCTGACACTTTGCCGGACTTGGTGGACTTGGAGGAGCGGGAGACTGCTGACTCGGTGGCGGACTTCGACGAGGAGTCGGCTGACGCGGTGTCGGTGGCCTTCGAAAGATGATGCAATCCTTTTTCCATAGGATGATACGATGTTTGGCGTCTCCGAGAAAGCGCTCGTCGTCACCTCCAAGATAGTCAAGCTCTAGCTCCGAATATGGGTCCACCACCACATCAACCAAGACACGAGCATAGCCCGCTGGAATAGGGTTGCAATGGAAGGTTGCCTCGGGGGGATTTGTAAAAGCAACGGCGTCCGCCACCTTCATGGGTATGTTCTTCATTTTGACGTGTAGCTCACAGCTAGTGTTCTCCGTGATGTCATCCATGGGGTATCTACCCAGCATTGCGTCGTCTGGGGCGGAACCCACGCTGCTTCTCGGCATGGATGGGGCGGTACTATCCAATGCTGGATCATTCGCTAGCTGCTGCAGCTGCTGAGACCCCCTTTGCTGGGTAAGTGAGTCGATCTGCTCCTGCTGCCGCTGGAATTTGACTACCAATTCCGCTTGACTTGCTTCTAGGCCTTGAAGGCGTTCATAGTCCCTCTTCCTCTGCTCCTCCTCCATCTTCCTCTTCTTCTCCTCTGCAATCTTCTTTCTCGCACGGGTTCTGTAGTCGGTGTTCCAGTCTGAAAACCCCTCATACCAC
>NW_021312921.1:0-1165 GCF_002162155.2 Triticum dicoccoides | reverse complement strand
ACATGCTATGCGGGTGAAATGATGATACCATGCCAAGTTTCAACATTTTCACAGTTCATTTTGTAGTGATTTTCAATTTCACGGTCATTTAGCTCTTTAAACAATTAGGTAAATGACTGAAAAACTACAAATGATGTTAGAACATGATGGAAATTGATGACGTCGCTTTGAATGCTGTATACTGAACACAAAAGAAGTCCAGAGTTCAAATAAGTTTAAAAAACATTGAAGTGCCCGTGTAACAGATGAGTTCTCGTCCGAAACCCTGATACTCCGAAAGAGATTGTCCTATTTGTACACGAAGTGCGTCCAGTTTTTGCCGTGACCCTCTCTACTCTGATGCACATGCTATGCGGGTGGAATGATGATACCATGCCAAGTGTCAACATTTTCATAGTTCATTTTATAGTGATTTTCAATTTCACGGTCATTTAGCTCTCTAAACAATTAGCTAAATGACCGAAAAACAACAAATGATGTCAGAACATGTTGGAAATTGATGACCTCGCTTTGAATGCTAGATACTGAACACAAAAGCAGTCCGGAGTTCAAATAATTTTAAATAACATAGAAGTGCCCATTTAACAGTTGAGTTCTCGTCCGAAACCCTGATACTCCGAAAGAGATTGTCCAGTTTGTACACGAAGTGCGTCCAGTTTTTGCCGTGACCCTCTCTACTCTTTCGCACATGCTATGCGGGTGAAATGATGATACCATGCCAAGTTTCAACATTTTCACAGTTCATTTTGTAGTGATATTCAATTTCATGGTCATTTAGCTCTCTAAACAATTAGGTAAATGACTGAAAAACAACAAATGATGTCAGAACATGTTGGAAATTGGTGACGTCGTTTTGAATGCTGCATACTGAACACAAAAGAAGTCCCGATTCAAATAAGTTTAAAAAACATTAAAGTGCCCGTGTAATAGATGAGTTCTCGTCTGAAACCCTGATACTCTGAAAGAGATTGTCCAGTTTGTACACGAAGTGCGTCCAGTTTTTGCCGTGACCCTCTCTACTCTTTCGCACATGCTATGCGGGTGAAATGATGATACCATGCCAAGTTTCAACATTTTCACAGTTCATTTTGTAGTGATTTTCAATTTCACGGTCATTTAGCTCTCTAAACAATTAGGTAAATGACTGAAAAACTACAAATGATGT
>NW_021312920.1:0-880 GCF_002162155.2 Triticum dicoccoides | reverse complement strand
CCCACACATACGGACTCTAAAAATAGCCTATACTTATGTATTTCGAAATTACATGGGCCTGGCCCAATAATAAGGTGACGCAGCACCTAAAATAGCCTCGGGACGAAATTTATGAAGTGGCATCTTGTATATTTCGTCCAAGGCTTCATGCACCCATTATGGTGGCTTCAAAGTCCTGAAATCATCACTTGTAACTCTGTTCTTGTTTCCCTTGCGCATGCCATCATCTCCATGCTTGTTCTTGCTCCAATGTTCATCCTTCTCCAAGCTAGGCCCTTCATTTGTAAGCAAAACAAATGTATCCAATTTAGGCAGCATCATATTCTCATGAACATTAGAATCATTACCAAGAAACGAAAGTACCTGGTAATTTAGTTGGCGTGCACGAGCTCTAGTAATTGGTCCAGTATGTATAGCAGCAGGGGCTGTGGGTATAACAATTGTATTGATGGTAGACCATGGCAATTTGATAAAAAAACTCTGTACACCATGGTAGAAACAATCACTATACTCTTGTTCATAAGGATAAAAATATTACTTTGCTTCCTATGACTCCTGATTCCATTTTGAAAGATGATATTAATAGAGCTAATAAAGCAAAACAGGAGAAGAATAAGAGTGAAAATCAGATTGTGGCAAAAGAATTTGAGCAACAAATGAAGCCTAATAATAAACCATCTAGTGTTGCTTCTGAAATTAAATTGAAAACTGCATGTTTATTTGCCACCAAATCTGATATTGATGAGCTAGATTTCAGCAAATCTGTTTGCTATGCTTTTGTGTGCAAAGAGGCATTATTTTCATTCGAGGACGTGCCTTCCTCTTTGCCTCCTGCTGTCACTAACATTTTGCAGGAGTTCGCTGACGTCTTTCCACAAGA
>NW_021312919.1:0-987 GCF_002162155.2 Triticum dicoccoides | reverse complement strand
TAAATTTGATGCAAGTAAGGTTTATTCACCAATGTTGGGATGGTTTAATGATGAACATTGTCAATCTTTTGAAATGAATAAGAGCTTCACTTATATGTGCAAACTGAGTTGCAATATTTTCATGCCTTCTACTTCTTGTGCTAATTTTTTGGCTTTAGATTTTATGAACTATGCAAGTTACTCATCTATTCATGTGTCATATATGCAAAAATCAAGGGAAGTAAAAATGGATGACATATACATATACAACATGTACACCTTGTCTCTTTTGTTAGCCACATTTCAGATTAAGCAACGCCGAGGACGGCTTTATTTTCAAGAAGGGGAGGATGATGAGGACATGACTACCTTGGATATGACCAAAAATATTGCATATATGCATATTTGTCAGGTGATTTCTAGTGCAAACTATTCAATAATCTATTTATGTTATCCAGAACAAAAATACTTCACAAACTTTTATGTTTTGTCTAATTGCAGGTGTATGGGATATTTGTACAATCCACATATGAAGATAAGGAAGAAAGAGATGTTTATTTGCTGTCCACAAAGTTCTCTCACGTCACTTTTGGCCCAAGAGAAGATAGAGTCCAAGTCTCTCACGTTCTGGATTCAGATTCGGACTGCACAGACACACCTGACTCAAAACGCACACAAGTTTTTCATATGGACTCCGAATTGGGTGATTCTTTTTTTGTTGGAAACTAGATTTCGTGCACTTTCCAACCCAATTGGAATCACCTTCAAATTCGTCCGGAGCGTTGAGTTGTGGACGAAACAATCTGATGCTGCAGCAGAATCCGAGTCAAACTACAAGTCCAAAGGTGTTACATCACCTCCACTTGGGCCCATTGGCCTTGTACGACCTAGATTTAGTTTTAGGCTGCCTTGGGACGTCCTCCCACCTCCTTGGCCGCCACCCCTTGCTCCTATATAAGTAGATCCATCTAGTAGCTTTTCCTTGGGATTTGTTTAGTTAAAAGTTAG
>NW_021312918.1:0-1696 GCF_002162155.2 Triticum dicoccoides | reverse complement strand
TACACCGTGCCACGTACCTACCGCATCACAGCCCACCCCTACGGTCAGCGCTGTCCACGGCCTCCAGTAGGCTACAAACACCAGAAACTACTTGCAACTCCTGGACAGAGAGCTAGGGTGAATAAGAAGTCGAGCGGGGTCATATTTCAGGGCCCAATGCATGGTAGTAGCTGTATCTTAAATCACACATACAGATCTCAGTGCTTAAGGTCGGCTTCAATGAAACAACCCACCATGTACTCCTACATGGCCTCTCATCGATACCTTTACCAAATCGTGTTCACCACACCACTCTCATTACCGACATAATCATTTCACTCTAGCCCATCACCCAGATGAACCAGACCTGACTCGACTCTAAGCATAGCAGGCATAGCAAGGTAGGAACAACACATACATAGGGCTCAATCAACTCCTACACATGCTAGTGGGTTTCATCTAGTTACTGTGGCAATGACAGGTCATGCAGAGGAAATGGGTTCAACTACCGTAGCACACAGCAGTTTGAATCGCGTTATCTTAATGCAGTAAAAGAGAGCAGGAGTGAGAACATGGGATTGTATCGATATGATCAAATGGTTGGTTGCTTGCCTGATGGTTCGATGCACTAATACGGTTCTTTGTTAGGGTAATCACGGTACTCCTCGGAGGCAGAACCTGTCGCAAAGGACACCGATACACAACCATCACCAAACAATGTGCAACAATATGATGCATGCATGAAACATAGCAATATGAGTGTGTTGGGCTAATGCAACTAAAACCAGAAGGATTTGAACAAATTTGAATCAAAGATTCAAATTTCAAACTCAAACATGGCCTCTTAAAGTGCTTTTCCTTGTTCTGCTTGAAACATCAATTTAACTTGTTTGATCATGCATGAAAATAGTACAGATGGATAGATTGGATTTTTCTGATCATTTTCATATATAATTTGTCCAATTTGGAGTTACAGAATAAAAGTTATGAATTTTTGAAGTTTAAATAATATTCTGGAATTTCCTGATTTAAATTAAATCCAGAAATTATAATTATTGCGCCAGCATGACGTCAGCATGATGTCAGTAGTCAACTGCGGCTGGCTGGGGTCAAACCTGACGTGTGGGGGCCACACGTCAGTGACAGGGGGGTTTAACAGGGTTAAATTAATCCTAATTAGGGATTAGTGGCGCTGGGGCCCACTGGTCAGTGTCAGGGGGTTAACTAACAGTGGTTAGCGCTAATCCTAATTAGCTACAGGGCTGGGCCCACCTGTCAGGGACTCAGGGGGGTCCTGCCGTGGTCGAAGTGGGTCAAACCCACCGGCGACGTGACGCCGGCGAGGCCCGAGACGGCGGCGCGATGCGGGATCGCGCTACAGGGCACGGGCGAGGCCGTTCTTGGGCTCGTTGGAGAGCTCTTGCTCCCGCGCGTCGAACGGTGGTGGTGGCCGAGCCTGGGGTGGCCGGTACCGTCGACGGCGAGCTCGTGAGCGGCGGCCGGAGTTCGGGTGCGGTCGGAGTCGGCGTTGCAGGGTGTTTGGGGAGGCGTTGGTGCGTGCTGCGTGCTCCTAGTGAGGCGTGGAGCACGATAGTGTGCTCGGTTGGGCGCTACGGTGACCGTGGCCACGACGGCGACATCGCCGGCGGCGTGGAGCTCTCGGCCAAGGTGGGGCTAAGGCCTAGAGATCGAACGAGACCAGGGGAGAAGGGGGAAA
>NW_021312917.1:0-1588 GCF_002162155.2 Triticum dicoccoides | reverse complement strand
TTCTATTGACTACTTCAGTTTGTCCATCAGTTTGGGGGTGACAAGTAGTACTAAAAAGCAGTTTAGTCCCCAACTTAGCCCATAAACATCTCCAAAAGTGGCTAAGAAATTTAGTATCACGATCTGAAACAATAGTATTTGGCACACCATGCAAGCGAATAATTTCACGAAATAACAAATCAGCAACATTAACAGCATCATCGCTTTTATGACATGGTATAAAGTGTGCCATTTTCGAGAATCTATCCACGACAACAAATATGCTATCCCTCCCCTTCTTTGTTCGAGGTAAACCTAAAACAAAGTCCATAGATATATCCTCCCAAGGAACACTAGGTACAGGCAAAGGCATATATAAACCATGAGGATTGAGTCGTGACTTAGCTTTTTGACATGTAGTGCAGCGAGCAATAAAATGCTCAACATCCCGTCTCATCTTTGGCCAAAAGAAATGTGTAGCAAGTATGTCCTCCGTCTTCTTCACGCCAAAGTGTCCCATTAATCCTCCTCCATGCGCCTCCTGCAACAACAGAAGACGAACGGAGCTAGCTGGAATGCATAGCTTGTTAGCACGAAACACAAATCCATCATTAACAACAAACTTGTTCCACATTCTTCCTTCTTTACAATTCTGCATTACATCTTTAAAATCAGCATCATGCACATATTGATCTTTGATGGTCTCCAAACCAAATATTTTGAAGTCAAGTTGTGAAAGCATAGTATAGCGACGAGACAATGCATCAGCAATAACATTTTCTTTTCCCTTCTTGTGTTTAATGACATAAGGGAAAGTCTCAATGAATTCAACCCATTTAGCATGTCTACGATTTAGTTTAGCTTGACTTTTAAAATGTTTCAAAGATTCATGATCAGAATGTATAACAAATTCTTTGGGCCATAAATAATGTTGCCATGTTTCTAAAGTCCGAACAAGAGCATATAATTCTTTATCATAAGTAGAATAATTCAGACTAGGCCCACTCAATTTTTCAGAAAAGTATGCAACAGGTTTGCCATCTTGTAATAACACACCTCCTAATCCAATTCCACTAGCATCACATTCAAGCTCAAAAGTCTTATTAAAATCAGGAAGTTGGAGTAAAGGAGCATGTGTCAACTTATCTTTCAATACCGTGAAGGCCTCTTCCTGTGCCGTACCCCAAAGAAAAGGCACATCTTTCTTTGTAAGCTCATTGAGAGGTGCAGCAATGGTGCTGAAATCTCTCACAAAACGCCTATAGAATCCAGCGAGGCCAAGAAAACTCCTCACTTGTGTGACCGTTTTGGGCTGCGGCCAACTCTCAATAGCTTCAATCTTGGCTTTATCAACTTCAATTCCCTGTGGAGTAACAACATAGCCAAGAAAAGATACTCGGTCGGTGCAAAAGGTGCACTTCCCAAGGTTACCAAACAAACGTGCATCACGTAGAGCAATAAAAACAGCACGTAAATGTTCCAAATGTTCTTCCAAAGATCTGCTATAAATCAATATGTCATCAAAGTAAACTACCACAAATCGTCCAATGAAAGCACGTAAAACTTCGTTCATTAATCTCATGAAAGTACTAGGTGCATTAGTTAACCC
>NW_021312916.1:0-1613 GCF_002162155.2 Triticum dicoccoides | reverse complement strand
TTTGAACTCCATAGTTTTTCTGTGTTCAAAATGCACCATTCAAAGCCACATCATCAATTTACAACCCTTTCCGACTTCATTTGTTATTTTTCATGCATTTACTGATTATTTTGAGCTATAAGACCATGAAATTGAAAAGCATTTGAAATGAACTCTAAAAATGTTCCAAGTTGGCATGGTATCATCATTTCACCCATATATCATGTGCAAGAAAGTATAGAGTCTTACGGCAAAAACTGGATCCACTTCATGTACAAAACAGACAATCTCCTTCGAAGTATCAGGGTTTCATACGGAACCTTGTCTGTTACAAAGGGATTTCATTTTTTGAACTTATTTGAACTCCATAGTTTTTCTGTGTTCAAAATGCACCATTCAAAGCCACATCATCAATTTACAACCCTTTCCGACTTCATTTGTTATTTTTCATGCATTTACTGATTATTTTGAGCTATAAGACCATGAAATTGAAAAGCATTTGAAATGAACTCTGAAAATGTTCCAAGTTGGCATGGTATCATCATTTCACCCACATAGCATGTGCAAGACAGTACAGATGTTTACGGCAAAAACTGGATGCACTTCGTGTACAAAACAGACAATCTCCTATGATGTATCAAGGTTTCATACGGAAACTCGTCTGTGACAAAGGGGTTTCATTTTTTGAAGTTATTTGAACTCCATAGTTTTTCTGTGTTCAAAATGCACCTTTCAAAGCCACATAATCAATTTACAACCCTTTCCGACTTCATTTGTTATTTTCCATGCATTTACTTATTATTTCGAGCTATAAGACCATGAAATTGAAAAGCATTTGAAATGAACTCTGAAAAGGTTCCAAGTTGGCATGGTATCATCATTTCAGACACATAGCATGTGCAAGTAAGTACAGAGGCTTACGGCAAAAACTGGATGCACTTCGTGTACAGAGCAGACAATCTCCTTCGAAGTATCAGGGTTCCATACGGAAACTCGTCTGTTACAAAGGGATTTCATTTTTTTGAACTTATTTGAACTCCATAGTTTTTGTGTGTTCAAAATGCACCATTCAAATCCACATCATCAATTTACAACCCTTTCCGACTTCATTTTCTACTTTTCATGCATTTACTGATTATTTTGATCTATTAGACCATGAAGTTGAAAAGCATTTGAAATGAACTCTGAAAATGTTCCAAGTTGGCATGGTATCATCATTTCACCCACATAGCATGTGCAAGAAAGTACAGAGGTTTACGGCAAAAACTGGATGCACTTCGTGTACAAAACAGACAGTCTCCTGTGAAGTATCAGGGTTTCATACGGAAACTCGTCTGTGACAAAGGGATTTCATTTTTTGAAGTTATTTGAACTCCATAGTTTTTCTGTGTTCAAAATGCACCATTCAAAGCCACATAATCAATTTACAACCCTTTCCGACTTCATTTGTTATTTTCATTCATTTACTGATTATTTTGAGCTATAAGACCATGAAATTGAAAAGCATTTGAAATGAACTCTGAAAAGGTTCCAAGTTGGCATGGTATCATCATTTCAGACACATAGCATGTGCAAGTAAGTACAGAGGCTTACGGCAAAAAATGGATGCACTTCGTGTACAAAGCAGACAATCT
>NW_021312915.1:0-1419 GCF_002162155.2 Triticum dicoccoides | reverse complement strand
GCCCAGTCTGCAACATTATCATAATTAAGTAACTTATTATGCTCATATACCAAAAATTGTGTCCTCCCGAGTTCCATGAACCAGCCCCATTCTATATGCTACAGTCATGTCGTTGCCATAGATTACAAGAAAGTACGCTAGTTAATTCCTACAACGACCTAAATAGCAACAAATCGAGTAGCGCCGACTGATACATAGCGCGCAGGCAAGCAACAACGTTCCACCCGCTGTGACGTTCATAGAAATAAATGTGGAGAGCACAAATCAGGCTAAACCAAACAAGGATAAAAAGTTTGCACTCTCATGCATGATCCGAGCCAAATCACAAGTCATTCAGTCAAGTGTAGGCTTTTGTACAAGAGCACAAGCATGCACCAAGCTTTCATAACAGATCCCCAAACTGGCTGGTACAAGCAAGTTTGAATCAGATCACAAGGTAATGAAAAGATAGGATAGCTACCCCGAAAACATGGTTGATTTGAAACTGAAGAAAGTTTCCCTTCATTTCCTTAAATTTCTTGCACAAGTCAACCATGTTATCATTCCTAGCACACCAGAGATCTTGGACCGGCTCCCAAAATTTAAGTGTGTTACTTATGCTAAGATAAGAAAACTGAACGCTAATAAAGCCTCCAGCAACTCGAGAAACTCTTCAAAGAGCTCTGATTAGTTTCACCAGATTTTCTATAAATTAAGACTGTTATCCAATTATTCCTTGCACAAATAAAATAATAGGCTGTGGGGCACCTTAACCTATATATAAATGTGTTAACAGATGCAGCATAAAACTTTCTCTTGGCGAGGATAAACTGAGGACCATGATGATAAAATAATACAAAATAAAAGCAGAAGCAATTCGACCTCTTTTGATTTGACCACAAACATATTTGAATGCCTTCTTAGCAGCATATGTTAACTCCAGCAGCAATGCACGACATTCAACACCATTATTCGTTGCAATACCCAAACACTCTCATAGTTGAGCAATCTTCGGTTAAAGTAACTAACCACTAAGAAAAATACCAGCATAGTAACTGTTGGTGTACATATATACCACAGATCCATCCAAATGCCTTATTATTACACCAGCGCCTGGTTTCCCAGGATTTCCATTGCAAGCACCATAAAATTCAAGAATGCAGGACAGCTATAAAGACAAGGTCCAGTGATGAGAACAAGCCAACATTTCCTCAGCGAAGATAAGTTGCAAATATGCCTATCTCTACTACCTAAAAAAAGAGTAAGGTTCCAAGCAAGCAATCAAACCTCTCACTCCGAACAACTTTTTTTAATTTCTTTTACCTTTAGCGGGCTAATCAAGCATCAAAAAATTCTCATTAACATGTTTGTGCTGATGATTCTATTGATTATTGACTCACTTTCAAACCATTATTTGTCAGATCAATAGGCATTTAATTG
>NW_021312914.1:0-1589 GCF_002162155.2 Triticum dicoccoides | reverse complement strand
CACTGGGGTTTGTTCAAACGTATCTTCACGTGTCGCTCTCAGACCGTGAAGAAGGCGAGCCCAGGTGATGAGAAGACCCGAGTCGTCCAAATGTGTGGGGGCCTGGGGATTCAGGTGAGGAATAATAGCACCTTCCCGCCCATGTCCTTTCCCGAGTCCGTCAGAGGCTGGCAGTCGACTTGGTTCTACTGTCAGGTCCAGTCGACGCCAGGGCAGTCGAGTGGACTCCCTCCGTTTACCATGGACCGAGTGAACAAGCCCTCCCCTCTGAAGCTGATTCCGGAGGAGAAAGCCGACGTGAAGATGTTGATGGAGCGCGTGGTGCAGTTGGTCCGGGAGGGGGTGACGGGCATGGATCTTCTGGAGGTCTTCCTCAGGCGTCGCATCCAACCCCTTCAATTCCGGAGCCACTGCATGTGGTTGTACTGTGGGCCCGAAGACGAGACTAGAGTCCATCCGGAAGAAGTCGACGATGCCACTTTGGAAAGATGGATGGTAGCCGTTACCGGAAACAGGGACAACCCGCGCGGAGCCAGAAGGATTCCTCCACTCGACCACAACAGCGACCCAAACAAGGTACACTTGCTCTGCTTTCCATTGTGTCCTTGTCGTATTCATTTCTGCTAACCCTGCCGACTGGTCGACTGATCCTTGTTTGGGCATCTGCTAGGCTTTCACCGAGCTGTACTCGATGCCCAATGGGGCACAAGCTTCGACTGAAGAAGGCGAGGCGAGCGGGGGCGAGAGCCAGGAAGAGGAGGAATGGGACTCGGATGCTGCAGGGGACGATGACGACGATGATGATGATGAAGGTGACGAAGATGACATCGAGGACGAAGAAGAAGAGAAGGAGGAGGCCGTTCCACCGCGCTCAGAAAGGCGGTCGAAGCTTGTCCACGACCCTTCGACCGAACGTGGTAAGGGGGTTGCGACCGCCACTCAGTCGACCAAGCGCCCTCGGACCACCTCTCCGGCGCCGACTGAAAAGGCGCCGAAGCAGCCCAGGGCGGCCTCATCGAAGCCGACCAAGCTCCTGCCGAAGATGAAGGTGTCCATCCCCACCATATCAGGGTAATTGTGTTGCTCATATTTTCTTATTCTGTGCGAACTTTATTTCTGGTCGACGCTGAAGTTAGTCGACTGATCCTTTGGATTTGCAGTGCTGCTACTTCTGAGACCTCGGCCCGGGCCGATGACCACGAGATGGAGGATGCGGCAACTTCGAACCCAGGTACTGTATTCTTAACACCGTTTTTAGTCGACTGACTCGCGACCTCTGATCCTGATTCTTCTTCGCAGCTCCGCCCCATACTGTTATCGATCTTCCTGACGACGACGACGATGAAGAACCACTGGCACGCAGGAAGAGTCGGAAAACGCCCGCCAGTAAGGTGCCTCAGGATGCGACGGCGCCTGAGACTCTGACTGTGGAGGAAGAGAACACCACTCGACACACGGTGTCCTTCGCGAATCCACTGACGAGTGCTCAGCAGCCCTCCCTCTTCACGACTCACCACGTCCCAGAGGACCAAGCTGGTGCAGCGAAGGAGGCAATACGCCAGGCGGGACTCATGATGGAGCAGCTGAAG
>NW_021312913.1:0-1989 GCF_002162155.2 Triticum dicoccoides | reverse complement strand
GACTTTGACGATCCGACTACAAACGTGCACGACGTTGCGCCTTAGCAATCGCTAAACCAATCTCCTGAGGTTACTGACGATGCTGGAAGCGCGGTCAGCCTGACCATGAAGGTCTATTCCTGCTAGCAATCGAAGAACGAGCAAGAATATGATAAAGCAATCTGAATATTACAAATATATATGAAGTATTTATAATGGTGGGGATCCGGAAGCGGTCTTGGTCTGGTCGTTGGACACAAACGAAGTACACGAAGTTGCAATGGCTAACTTTTAACTAAACAAATCCCCCCAGCAAAAAAGCTACTAGATGGATCTACTTATATAGGAGCAAGGGATGGCGGCCAAGGAGGTGGGAGGACGTCCCAAGGCAGACTAAAACTAACCCTAGGTCGTACAAGGCTCATGGGCCCAAGTGGAGGTGATGCAACACCTTTGGGCTTGTAGTTTGACTCGGATTCTGCTGCAATGTCAGATTGTTTCATCTGTAACTCAACGCTCCGGACGAATTTGAAGGTGAATCCAATTGGGTTGGAAAGAGCACGAAATCTAGTTTCCAACAAAAAAAGAATCACCCAATTCGGAGTCCGTATGAAAAAGTTGTTGGCGTTTTGAGTCAGGTATGTCTGTGAAGTCCGAATCTGAATCCAGAACGTGAGAGACTTGGACTCTATCTTCTCTTGGCCCAAAAGTGACGTGAGAGGACTTTTTGAACACAACCTAAACATCTCCTTTTCCCTTATCTTCATATGTGGATTGTACAAATGTCCCATACACCTGCAATTAGACAAAACACAAAAGTGTGTGAAGTATTTTTGTTCTGGATAACATAAATAGATTATTGAATAACTTGCATTAGAAATCACCTGACAAATATGCATGTACGCAATATTTTTGGTCGTATCCAAGGTAGTCATGTCCTCATCACAAACATGTACGATCAAGATCAAGGACTCACGGGAAGATATCACAACACAACTCTAACAATAAAATAAGTCATGCAAGCATCATATTACAAGCCAGGGGCCTCGAGGGCTCGAATACATGAGCTCGATCATAGACGAGTCAGCAGAAGCAACAATATCTGAGTACAGACATAAGTTAAACAAGTTTGCCTTAAGAAGGCTAGCACAAACTGGGATACAGATCGAAAGAGGCGCAGGCCTCCTGCCTGGGATCCTCCTAAACTACTCCTGGTCATTGTCAGCGGGCTGCACGTAGTAGCAGGCACCTCCCGAGTAGTAGTAGTAGTAGTCATCATCGAAAGTGGCATCTGGCTCCTGGGCTCCATCGTCTGGTCGCAGCAATCGGGTATAGAAGGGGGGGGGAAGAGGGAGCAAAGCAACCGTGAGTACTCATCCAAAGTACTCGCAAGCAAGGGGCTACACTACATATGTATGCATTGGTATCAAATGGAATAATGGTATCATATGTGGACTGAACTGCAGAATGCCGGAATAAGAGAGGGATAGCTAGTCCTATCGAAGACTACGCTTCTGGCCACCTCCATCTTGCAGCATGTAGAAGAGAGTAGATAGTAAGTTCACCAAGTAGCATCGCATAGCATAATCCTACCCGGCGATCCTCTCCTCGTCGCCCTGTTAGAGAGCGACCACCGGGTTGTATCTGGCACTTCGAAGGGTGTGTTTTATTAAGTATCCGGTTCTAGTTGTCATAAGGTCAAGGTACAACTCCAAGTCATCCTATTACCGAAGATCACGGGTATTCGAATAGATTAACTTCCCTGCAGGGGTGCACCACATTTTCCAACACGCTCGATCCCCTTTGTCCAGACACACTTTTCTAGGTCATGCCCGACCTCGGAAGATCAACACGTCGCAGCCCTACCTAGGCACAACAGAGAGGTCAGCACGCCGGTCTAAATCCTATGGCGCAGGGGTCTGGGCCCATCACCCATTGCACACCTGCATGTTGCGTATGCGGCCGGAGAGCAGACCTAGCAACCTCCATTACAAAGGAAGTTGCGTTACG
>NW_021312912.1:0-1989 GCF_002162155.2 Triticum dicoccoides | reverse complement strand
GACTTTGACGATCCGACTACAAACGTGCACGACGTTGCGCCTTAGCAATCGCTAAACCAATCTCCTGAGGTTACTGACGATGCTGGAAGCGCGGTCAGCCTGACCATGAAGGTCTATTCCTGCTAGCAATCGAAGAACGAGCAAGAATATGATAAAGCAATCTGAATATTACAAATATATATGAAGTATTTATAATGGTGGGGATCCGGAAGCGGTCTTGGTCTGGTCGTTGGACACAAACGAAGTACACGAAGTTGCAATGGCTAACTTTTAACTAAACAAATCCCCCCAGCAAAAAAGCTACTAGATGGATCTACTTATATAGGAGCAAGGGATGGCGGCCAAGGAGGTGGGAGGACGTCCCAAGGCAGACTAAAACTAACCCTAGGTCGTACAAGGCTCATGGGCCCAAGTGGAGGTGATGCAACACCTTTGGGCTTGTAGTTTGACTCGGATTCTGCTGCAATGTCAGATTGTTTCATCTGTAACTCAACGCTCCGGACGAATTTGAAGGTGAGTCCAATTGGGTTGGAAAGAGCACGAAATCTAGTTTCCAACAAAAAAAGAATCACCCAATTCGGAGTCCGTATGAAAAAGTTGTTGGCGTTTTGAGTCAGGTATGTCTGTGCAGTCCGAATCTGAATCCAGAACGTGAGAGACTTGGACTCTATCTTCTCTTGGCCCAAAAGTGACGTGAGAGGACTTTTTGAACACAACCTAAACATCTCCTTTTCCCTTATCTTCATATGTGGATTGTACAAATGTCCCATACACCTGCAATTAGACAAAACACAAAAGTGTGTGAAGTATTTTTGTTCTGGATAACATAAATAGATTATTGAATAACTTGCATTAGAAATCACCTGACAAATATGCATGTATGCAATATTTTTGGTCGTATCCAAGGTAGTCATGTCCTCATCACAAACATGTACGATCAAGATCAAGGACTCACGGGAAGATATCACAACACAACTCTAACAATAAAATAAGTCATGCAAGCATCATATTACAAGCCAGGGGCCTCGAGGGCTCGAATACATGAGCTCGATCATAGACGAGTCAGCAGAAGCAACAATATCTGAGTACAGACATAAGTTAAACAAGTTTGCCTTAAGAAGGCTAGCACAAACTGGGATACAGATCGAAAGAGGCGCAGGCCTCCTGCCTGGGATCCTCCTAAACTACTCCTGGTCATTGTCAGCGGGCTGCACGTAGTAGCAGGCACCTCCCGAGTAGTAGTAGTAGTAGTCATCATCGACAGTGGCATCTGGCTCCTGGGCTCCATCGTCTGGTCGCAGCAATCGGGTATAGAAGGGGGGGGGAAGAGGGAGCAAAGCAACCGTGAGTACTCATCCAAAGTACTCGCAAGCAAGGGGCTACACTACATATGTATGCATTGGTATCAAATGGAATAATGGTATCATATGTGGACTGAACTGCAGAATGCCGGAATAAGAGAGGGATAGCTAGTCCTATCGAAGACTACGCTTCTGGCCACCTCCATCTTGCAGCATGTAGAAGAGAGTAGATAGTAAGTTCACCAAGTAGCATCGCATAGCATAATCCTACCCGGCGATCCTCTCCTCGTCGCCCTGTTAGAGAGCGACCACCGGGTTGTATCTGGCACTTCGAAGGGTGTGTTTTATTAAGTATCCGGTTCTAGTTGTCATAAGGTCAAGGTACAACTCCAAGTCATCCTATTACCGAAGATCACGGGTATTCGAATAGATTAACTTCCCTGCAGGGGTGCACCACATTTTCCAACACGCTCGATCCCCTTTGTCCAGACACACTTTTCTAGGTCATGCCCGACCTCGGAAGATCAACACGTCGCAGCCCTACCTAGGCACAACAGAGAGGTCAGCACGCCGGTCTAAATCCTATGGCGCAGGGGTCTGGGCCCATCACCCATTGCACACCTGCATGTTGCGTATGCGGCCGGAGAGCAGACCTAGCAACCTCCATTACAAAGGAAGTTGCGTTACG
>NW_021312911.1:0-49814 GCF_002162155.2 Triticum dicoccoides | reverse complement strand
CTGCACTACATGTCAAAAAGCTAAGTCACGACTCAATCCTTATGGTTTATATATGCCTTTGCCTGTACCTAGTGTTCCTTGGGAGGATATATCTATGGACTTTGTTTTAGGTTTACCTCGAACAAAGAAGGGGAGGGATAGCATATTTGTTGTCGTGGATAGATTCTCGAAAATGGCACACTTTATACCATGTCATAAAAGTGATGATGCTGTTAATGTTGCTGATTTGTTCTTTCGTGAAATTATTCGCTTGCATGGTGTGCCAAATACTATTGTTTCAGATCGTGATACTAAATTTCTTAGCCACTTTTGGAGATGTTTATGGGCTAAGTTGGGGACTAAACTGCTTTTTAGTACTACTTGTCACCCCCAAACTGATGGCCAAACTGAAGTAGTCAATAGAACATTGTCTACTATGCTTAGGGCTGTTTTGAAGAGTAATAAGAAAATGTGGGAGGAATGCTTGCCTCATAATGAATTTGCTTATAATCGTTCATTGCATTCTACTACTAAGATGTGCCCTTTTGAAGTTGTGTATGGTTTCCTACCTCGTGCACCTATTGATTTGTTGCCTCTTCCATCTTCGGAGAAGGTTAATTTTGATGCTAAACAACATGCTGAATTGATTTTAAAAATGCATGAGTTAACTAAGGAAAACATTGAGCGTATGAATGCCAAATATAAACTTGCTGGAGATAAGGGTAGAAAACATGTTGTGTTTGCACCTGGAGATCTTGTTTGGTTACATTTGCGCAAGGATAGATTTCCTGATTTGCGCAAATCAAAGCTCATGCCACGGGCTGATGGTCCCTTTAAGGTGTTAGAGAAAATAAATGATAATGCATATAAACTTGAGCTGCCTGCAGATTTTGGGGTTAGTCCCACTTTTAACATTGCAGATTTGAAGCCTTATTTGGGTGAGGAAGATGAGTTTCCGTCGAGGACGACTTCATTTCAAGAAGGGGAGGATGATGAGGACATCAATACCATTGTTACACCCACAGGCCCTGCTGCTATACATACTGGACCAATTACTAGAGCTCGCGCACGCCAACTAAATTACCAGGTACTTTCGTTTCTTGGTAATGATTCTAATGTTCATGAGAATATGATGCTGCCTAAATTGGATACATTTGTTTTGCTTACAAATGAAGGGCCTAGCTTGGAGAAGGATGAACATTGGAGCAAGAACAAACATGGAGATGATGGCATGCGCAAGGGGAACAAGAACGGAGTTACAAGTGATGATTTCAGGACTTTGAAGCCACCATAATGGGTGCATGAAGCCTTGGACGAAATATACAAGATGCCACTTCATAAATTTCGTCCCGAGGCTATTTTAGGTGCTGCGTCACCTTATTATTGGGCCAGGCCCATGTAATTTCGAAATACATAAGTATAGGCTATTTTTAGAGTCCGTATGTGTGGGGAAACAAGAGATAGGGTTGATTTCGGACCCCTCCACCAAGGGCCACGAAATTCCCCCCTCTTCCTCCATATATACAGCCCTTAGGGCATCGTTTAGACTTTGGGATTTGTTTAGTTAAAAGTTAGCCATTGCAACTTCGTGTACTTCGTTTGTGTCCAACGACCAGACCAAGACCGCTTACGGATCCCCACCATTATCAATACCTCATAAATATTTGCAATATTCAGATTGCTTTATCATATTCTTGCTCGTTCTTCGATTGCTTGCAGGAATAGACCTTCGTGGTCAGGCTGACCGTGCTTCCGGCATCGTCAGTAACCTCAGGAGATTGGTTTAGCGATTGCTAAGGCGCAACGTCGTGCACGTTTGTAGTCGGATCGTCAAAGTCGTCTCCACCAAATCGATAGTTATCATCTCATCGAAAGATCGGGACACCCCGCCTCTATCATCATTAAACACAAGAAGGGAAAAGAAAATGTTATTGCTGATGCTTTGTCTCGTCGCTATACTATGCTTTCACAACTTGACTTCAAAATATTTGGTTTGGAGACCATCAAAGATCAATATGTGCATGATGCTGATTTTAAAGATGTAATGCATAATTGTAAAGAAGGAAGAATGTGGAACAAGTTTGTTGTTAACGATGGATTTGTGTTTCGTGCTAACAAGCTATGCATTCCAGCTAGCTCCGTTCGTCTTTTGTTGTTGCAGGAGGCGCATGGAGGAGGATTAATGGGACACTTTGGCGTGAAGAAGACGGAGGACGTACTTGCTACACATTTCTTTTGGCCAAAGATGAGACGGGATGTTGAGCGTTTTATTGCTCGCTGCACTACATGTCAAAAAGCTAAGTCACGCCTCAATCCTCATGGTTTATATATGCCTTTGCCTGTACCTAGTGTTCCTTGGGAGGATATATCTATGGACTTTGTTTTAGGTTTACCTCGGACAAAGAAGGGGAGGGATAGCATATTTGTTGTCGTGGATAGATTCTCGAAAATGGCACACTTTATACCATGTCATAAAAGTGATGATGCTGTTAATGTTGCTGATTTGTTCTTTCGTGAAATTATTCGCTTGCATGGTGTGCCAAATACTATTGTTTCAGATCGTGATACTAAATTTCTTAGCCACTTTTGGAGATGTTTATGGGCTAAGTTGGGGACTAAACTGCTTTTTAGTACTACTTGTCACCCCCAAACTGATGGCCAAACTGAAGTAGTCAATAGAACATTGTCTACTATGCTTAGGGCTGTTTTGAAGAGTAATAAGAAAATGTGGGAGGAATGCTTGCCTCATATTGAATTTGCTTATAATCGTTCATTGCATTCTACTACTAAGATGTGCCCTTTTGAAGTTGTGTATGGTTTCCTACCTCGTGCACCTATTGATTTGTTGCCTCTTCCATCTTCGGAGAAGGTTAATTTTGATGCTAAACAACGTGCTAAATTGATTTTAAAAATGCATGAGTTAACTAAGGAAAACATTGAGCGTATGAATGCCAAATATAAACTTGCTGGAGATAAGGGTAGAAAACATGTTGTGTTTGCACCTGGAGATCTTGTTTGGTTACATTTGCGTAAGGATAGATTTCCTGATTTGCGCAAATCAAAGCTCATGCCACGGGCTGATGGTCCCTTTAAGGTGTTAGAGAAAATAAATGATAATGCATATAAACTTGAGCTGCCTGCAGATTTTGGGGTTAGTCCCACTTTTAACATTGCAGATTTGAAGCCTTATTTGGGTGAGGAAGATGAGTTTCCGTCGAGGACGACTTCATTTCAAGAAGGGGAGGATGATGAGGACATCAATACCATTGTTACACCCACAGGCCCTGCTGCTATACATACTGGACCAATTACTAGAGCTCGCGCATGCCAACTAAATTACCAGGTACTTTCGTTTCTTGGTAATGATTCTAATGTTCATGAGAATATGATGCTGCCTAAATTGGATACATTTGTTTTGCTTACAAATGAAGGGCCTAGCTTGGAGAAGGATGAACATTGGAGCAAGAACAAGCATGGAGATGATGGCATGCGCAAGGGGAACAAGAACGGAGTTACAAGTGATGATTTCAGGACTTTGAAGCCACCATAATGGGTGCAGGAAACCTTGGACGAAATATACAAGATGCCACTTCATAAATTTCGTCCCGAGGCTATTTTAGGTGCTGCGTCACCTTATTATTGGGCCAGGCCCATGTAATTTCGAAATACATAAGTATAGGCTATTTTTAGAGTCCGTATGTGTGGGGAAACAAGAGATAGGGTTGATTTCGGACCCCTCCACCAAGGGCCACGAAATTCCCCCCTCTTCCTCCATATATACAGCCCTTAGGGCATCGTTTAGACTTTGGGATTTGTTTAGTTAAAAGTTAGCCAACGCAACTTCGTGTACTTCGTTTGTGTCCAACGACCAGACCAAGACCGCTTACGGATCCCCACCATTATCAATACCTCATATATATTTGCAATATTCAGATTGCTTTATCATATTCTTGCTCGTTCTTCGATTGCTTGTAGGAATAGACCTTCGTGGTCAGGCTGGCCGTGCTTCCGGCATCGTCAGTAACCTCAGGAGATTGGTTTAGCGATTGCTAAGGCGCAACATCGTGCACGTTTGTAGTCGGATCGTCAAAGTCGTCTCCACCAAATCGATAGTTATCATCTCATCGAAAGATCGGGACACCCTCGCCTCTATCAACTTGTAAGACATTGATATTTGCTTTACTGTGAGCGTTTTACCACCACATCCTAGTTGTTATAGGAATATTATTTTTGGGTTTTGTTTCTTGTTCTACTAATCATGACAGGATCCAGAGTCAATTCATGGGCTTTGTCGATCGCGGGAGACGTGCCACCACCTTTGCAAATACCACAACCGTCACGAGAGGTGCACAAACATCCAAATGCACATGATCAGGTTAATGTATCTATACAACCATTTAATGGCCATTTTAAACCTGCTTTATATATTGAATGGGAGTTCAGCATAAAAAATATATTTGCTTCCCATAATTTCGATGAACATAAAAAGGTTAAGGTTGTGGTTGGTTCTTTCACTGGTTATGCTTTGGTTTGGTGTAGTGAATATTGTCGGTTACACCCTGATTATATACCTACTACTTGGGATGATTTGAAACTTGCCATGCGACATACTTTCGTCCCTGCTTATTATACTCGTGACATGATTAAGAAGTTGCAACACTTAAAACAAGGTAGTGAAACTGTAACAAAATATTATGATGATTTACAAACTACCTTGTTGCATTCCTCTTTAGAAGAAAGTGAAGATGATTTCATGGATAGATTTTGGGGAGGATTAAACCGTGATATTCAAGAGATACTAATTCATGAAGAGTGTTATCCTATGGACCATTTGTTTCATCTTGCTTGCAAAGCTGAACAGGAAATAAAACGACGTGTTGGCCACGAGGAGAACAAGCGCACGGTGCACATTCCAAGAGTTGATATGATTGTTCCTTCAACTACTAGGCATACTATGACAACCACATCCGTTGTTATCAGGACTACATCGCCTCCACCATGTGACACATCGGCCCCGAGAGTGGCTACATCATCTGAGTTGATCATAAGAGGTAATGACAAAGGTACTGATCTTCCATCTCTACATGAGAATGATGAATGCCTTGTCAATTTGAATGCACCATCTGATGAGCTACCCACTACTTTGATCACACCACCTATTTTAGAGGACTACGTTGATAATTTGACTTTGCCATGTGATCAAACAACTGAAATACCAACAATTTTGAGTGCACCCATTGAATTAACTATTGATGCAAAAGAACCAATGTTTAATCATTTTGATATGACCTCTAATCTTGCTGATGATTCTGTGTTGAATGACGTATTGCATGTTTGCTTATTTAAGCATGTTGTAGCATGTAAATTTGATGCAAGTAAGGTTTATTCACCAATGTTGGGATGGTTTAATGATGAACATTGTCAATCTTTTGAAATGAGTAAGAGCTTCACTTATATGTGCAAACTGAGTTGCAATATTTTCATGCCTTCTACTTCTTGTGCTAATTTTTTGGCTTTAGATTTTATGAACTATGCAAGTTACTCATCTATTCATGTGTCATATATGCAAAAATCAAGGGAAGTAAAAATGGATGACATATACATATACAACATGTACACCTTGTCTCTTTTGTTAGCCACATTTCAGATTAAGCAACGCCGAGGACGGCTTTATTTTCAAGAAGGGGAGGATGATGAGGACATGACTATCTTGGATATGACCAAAAATATTGCATATATGCATATTTGTCAAGTGATTTCTAGTGCAAACAATTCAATAATCTATTTATGTTATCCAGAACAAAAATACTTCACACACTTTTGTGTTTTGTCTAATTGCAGGTGTATGGGACATTTGTACAATCCACATATAAAGATAAGGAAGAAAGAGATGTTTATTTGCTGTCCAAAAAGTTCTCTCACGTCACTTTTGGCCCAAGAGAAGATAGAGTCCAAGTCTCTCACGTTCTGGATTCAGATTCGGACTGCACATACATACCTGACTCAAAACGCACACAAGTTTTTCATATGGACTCCGAACTGGGTGATTCTTTTTTTGTTGGAAACTAGATTTCGTGCACTTTCCAACCCAATTGGAATCACCTTCAAATTCGTCCGGAGCGTTGAGTTGTGGACGAAACAATCTGATGCTGCAGCAGAATCCGAGTCAAACTACAATTCCAAAGGTGTTACATCACCTCCACTTGGGCCCATTGGCCTTGTACGACCTAGATTTAGTTTTAGGCTGCCTTGGGACGTCCTCCCACCTCCTTGGCCGCCACCCCTTGCTCCTATATATGTAGATCCATCTAGTAGCTTTTCCTTGGGATTTGTTTAGTTAAAAGTTAGCCATTGCAACTTCGTGTACTTCGTTTGTGTCCAACGACCAGACCAAGACCGCTTCCGGATCCTCACCATTATCAATACTTCATATATATTTGTAATATTTAGATTGCTTTATCATATTCTTGCTCGTTCTTCGATTGCTTGCAGGAATAAACCTTCGTGGTCAGGCTGACCGTGCTTCCAGCATCGTCAGTAACCTCAGGAGATTGGTTTAGCGATTGCTAAGGCGCAACGTCGTGCACGTTTGTAGTCGGATCGTCAAAGTCGTCTCCACCAAATCGATAGTTATCATCTCATCGAAAGATCGGGACCCTCGCCTCTATCAAGTGGTATCAGTTTTCAGGTTGATCGGTGAGAATTTCCAGTTTTCCTAGATTAGATTTACTTTCTTACCTATTGTCCAAGAAAAAGCCACAAAAAAGAGTTAGATCTATTCATCCTTGGTCCAAGCCAGTCTGAGCCTTTGCAATTTTCTTTTCATCGATTGCATAGTTGAATTATCGATTGCATCGTCGTGTCGAGTTGCTGGCTTAGTGTCTAGTTCGTTTAGAGTTTCGAGTTCTGTTCACATTAGTCACGCCACCGCTGCATCATTATCTCTTTCGCTGTCCACCACCCATCCATCAATTTCCACCACGTGCTACCCATCATTCATTGTCATAATAATAGTTGAGATCGTTCACATCTTCACTTGATCCAATCTGCATCTTATCTAGTTTGTTTTGGAAAGAGGGAGAAAAAAAGAGAGAGAAAAAAGGAGAGAAAAAAAGGAAAAAAAAGTCAGAGAAAAAAAAAGGAGAGAAAAAAAAAGTGTGAGGAAAAAAAAAGAGAGAAGAAAAAAAAAATCGGCACAAACTTTTTTGGAGGAAAGTTGGAGACAAAGTTGTTGATATATCCTGCTTGGCTGTTGTTTCACCTCATTATCTTCACTGCTGTTGTGATCTTCACTTATATCTTGCTGTCAAGAGCTACTTAGTATCCTTCATTGATGCTAGTTGTGCTACGCCGTGACCTCATTAGTGTTCTAGGCTCGCGTCTCTAGTCCGGTCTAGCCTAGGACCAGCACAGTACCGTCGTTGAGCGTTTATTCAACATTGCATCTTTGAATTGATTATTGCTAATCTTTTGCTACCATATATAGCCAACCCAGCTCCACATATTTCTACACCGTGTATACGTACGCTCCCCTGGCAATCGCTTTACTCAATATTCGGAGTTACTTGACACCGCTGGTTGCCGATCACCGCCTGCTGCATGGTAAGAACTTGTAAGACATTGATATTTGCTTTACTGTGAGTGTTTTACCACCACATCCTAGTAGTTATCGGAACATTATTTTTGGGTTTTGTTTCTTGTTCTACTAATCATGACAGGATCCAGAGTCAATTCATGGGCTTTGTCGATCGCGGGAGACGTGCCACCACCTTTGCAAATACCACAACCGTCACGAGAGGTGCACAAACATCCAAATGCACATGATCAGGTTAATGTATCTATACCACCATTTAATGGCCGTTTTAAACCTGCTTTATATATTGAATGGGAGTTCTACATAAAAAATATATTTGCTTCCCATAATTTCAATGAACATAAAAAGGTTAAGGTTGCGGTTGGTTCTTTCACTGGTTATGCTTTGGTTTGGTGGAGTGAATATTGTCGGTTACACCCTGATTATATACCTACTACTTGGGATGATTTGAAACTTGCCATGCGACATACTTTCGTCCCTGCTTATTATACTCGTGACATGATTAAGAAGTTGCAACACTTAAAACAAGGTAGTGAAACTGTAACAAAATATTATGATGATTTACAAACTACCTTGTTGCATTCCTCTTTAGAAGAAAGTGAAGATGATTTTATGGATAGATTTTGGGGAGGATTAAACCGTGATATTCAAGAGATACTAATTCATGAAGAGTGTTATCCTATGGACCATTTGTTTCATCTTGCTTGCAAAGCTGAACAGGAAATAAAACGACGTGTTGGCCACGAGGAGAACAAGCGCACGATGCACATTCTAAGAGTTGATATGATTGTTCCTTCAACTACTAGGCATACTATGACAACCACATCCGTTGTTGTCAGGACTACATCACCTCCACCATGTGACACATCGCCCCCGAGAGTGGCTACATCATCTGAGTTGATCATAAGAGGTAATGACAAAGGTACTGATCTTCCATCTCTACATGAGAATGATGAATGCCTTGTCAATTTGAATGCACCATCTGATGAGCTACCCTCTACTTTGATCACACCACCTATTTTAGAGGACTACGTTGATAATTTGACTTTGCCATGTGATCAAACAACTGAAATACCAACAATTTTGAGTGCACCCATTGAATTAACTATTGATGCAAGGAGGTGTGTTATTACAAGATGGCAAACCTGTTGCATACTTTTCTGAAAAATTGAGTGGGCCTAGTCTGAATTATTCTACTTATGATAAAGAATTATATGCTCTTGTTCGGACTTTAGAAACATGGCAACATTATTTATGGCCCAAAGAATTTGTTATACATTCTGATCATGAATCTTTGAAACATATTAAAAGTCAAGCTAAACTGAATCGTAGACATGCTAAATGGGTTGAATTCATTGAGACTTTCCCTTATGTCATTAAACACAAGAAGGGAAAAGAAAATGTTATTGCTGATGCATTGTCTCGTCGCTATACTATGCTTTCACAACTTGACTTCAAAATATTTGGTTTGGAGACCATCAAAGATCAATATGTGCATGATGCTGATTTTAAAGATGTAATGCAGAATTGTAAAGAAGGAAGAATGTGGAACAAGTTTGTTGTTAACGATGGATTTGTGTTTCGTGCTAACAAGCTATGCATTCCAGCTAGCTTCGTCCGTCTTTTGTTGTTGCAGGAGGCGCATGGAGGAGGATTAATGGGACACTTTGGCGTGAAGAAGACGGAGGACGTACTTGCTACACATTTCTTTTGGCCAAAGATGAGACGGGATGTTGAGCGTTTTATTGCTCGCTGCACTACATGTCAAAAAGCTAAGTCACGACTCAATCCTCATGGTTTATATATGCCTTTGCCTGTACCTAGTGTTCCTTGGGAGGATATATCTATGGACTTTGTTTTAGGTTTACCTCGAACAAAGAAGGGGAGGGATAGCATATTTGTTGTCGTGGATAGATTCTCGAAAATGGAACACTTTATACCATGTCATAAAAGTGATGATGCTGTTAATGTTGCTGATTTGTTCTTTCGTGAAATTATTCGCTTGCATGGTGTGCCAAATACTATTGTTTCAGATCGTGATACTAAATTTATTAGCCACTTTTGGAGATGTTTATGGGCTAAGTTGGGGACTAAACCGCTTTTTAGTACTACTTGTCACCCCCAAACTGATGGACAAACTGAAGTAGTCAATAGAACGTTGTCTACTATGCTTAGGGCTGTTTTGAAGAATAATAAGAAAATGTGGGAGGAATGCTTGCATCATATTGAATTTGCTTATAATCGTTCATTGCATTCTACTACTAAGATGTGCCCTTTTGAAGTTGTGTATGGTTTCCTACCTCGTGCACCTATTGATTTGTTGCCTCTTCCATCTTCGGAGAAGGTTAATTTTGATGCTAAACAACGTGCTGAATTGATTTTAAAAATGCATGAGTTAACTAAGGAAAACATTGAGCGCATGAATGCTAAATATAAACTTGCTGGAGATAAGGGTAGAAAACATGTTGTGTTTGCACCTGGAGATCTTGTTTGGTTACATTTGCGTAAGGATAGATTTCCTGATTTGCGCAAATCAAAGTTAATGCCACATGTTGATGGTCCCTTTAAGGTGTTAGAGAAAATAAATGATAATGCATATAAACTTGAGCTGCCTGCAGATTTTGGGGTTAGTCCCACTTTTAACATTGCAGATTTGAAGCCTTATTTGGGTGAGGAAGATGAACTTCCGTCGAGGACGACTTCATTTCAAGAAGGGGAGGATGATGAGGACATCAATACAATTGTTACACCCACAGCCCCTGCTGCTATACATACTGGACCAATTACTAGAGCTCGTGCACGCCAACTAAATTACCAGGTACTTTCGTTTCTTGGTAATGATTCTAATGTTCATGAGAATATGATGCTGCCTAAATTGGATACATTTGTTTTGCTTACAAATGAAGGGCCTAGCTTGGAGAAGGATGAACATTGGAGCAAGAACAAGCATGGAGATGATGGCATGCGCAAGGGGAACAAGAACGGAGTTACAAGTGATGATTTCAGGACTTTGAAGCCACCATAATGGGTGCATGAAGCCTTGGACGAAATATACAAGATGCCACTTCATAAATTTCGTCCCGAGGCTATTTTAGGTGCTGCGTCACCTTATTATTGCGCCAGGCCCATGTAATTTCGAAATACATAAGTATAGGCTATTTTTAGAGTCCGTATGTGTGGGGAAACAAGAGATAGGGTTGATTTCGGACTCCTCCACCAAGGGCCACGAAATTCCCCCCTCTTCCTCCATATATACAGCCCTTAGGGCATCGTTTAGACTTTGGGTTTTGTTTAGATTAAAAGTTCGCCATAGCTGCAACTTCGCGTACTTCGTTTGTGTTCAACGACCAGACAAAGGCGTCACAGAACCCCACCTTGATCAATAAAGCTTTCATCTTATATTCGCAATATCCAGATTGCATTCTTAGTTTCTTGCTTGTTCTTCGTTTGCTCGCAGGAAACAGACCCTCGTGGTCAGGTTGATCGTGCTCCGGCGTGGTCAATAACCTCTCGGAGTTGGTTTAGCGATTGCTAAGGCGCGACGTCCTCGCACGTTCGTAGTCGGATCGTCAAAGTCGACTTCCACCAAAGCGAAATCCACCATCTCATCGAAAGACGGGACACCTTTGCCTCTATCATTTCTACATCGTGTATACGTACGCTCCCCTGGCAATCGCTTTACTCAATATTCGGAGTTAGTTGACACCGCTGGTTGCCGATCACCGCCTGCTGCATGGTAAGAACTTGTAAGACATTGATATTTGCTTTACTGTGAGCGTTTTACCACCACATCCTAGTAGTTATAGGAACATTATTTTTGGGTTTTGTTTCTTGTTCTACTAATCATGACAGGATCCAGAGTCAATTCATGGGCTTTGTCGATCGCGGGAGACGTGCCACCACCTTTGCAAATACCACAACCGTCACGAGAGGTGCACAAACATCCAAATGCACATGATCAGGTTAATGTATCTATACCACCATTTAATGGCCGTTTTAAACCTGCTTTATATATTGAATGGGAGTTCGACATAAAAAATATATTTGCTTCCCATAATTTCGATGAACATAAAAAGGTTAAGGTTGCGGTTGGTTCTTTCACTGGTTATGCTTTAGTTTGGTGGAGTGAATATTGTCGGTTACACCCTGATTATATACCTACTACTTGGGATGATTTGAAACTTGCCATGCGACATACTTTCGTCCCTACTTATTATACTCGTGACATGATTAAGAAGTTGCAACACTTAAAACAAGGTAGTGAAACTGTAACAAAATATTATGATGATTTACAAACTACCTTGTTGCATTCCTCTTTAGAAGAAAGTGAAGATGATTTTATGGATAGATTTTGGGGAGGATTAAACCGTGATATTCAAGAGATACTAATTCATGAAGAGTGTTATCCTATGGACCATTTGTTTCATCTTGCTTGCAAAGCTGAACAGGAAATAAAACGACGTGTTGGCCACGAGGAGAACAAGCGCACGGTGCATATTCCAAGAGTTGATATGATTGTTCCTTCAACTACTAGGCATACTATGACAACCACATCCGTTGTTGTCAGGACTACATCACCTCCACCATGTGACACATCGCCCCCGAGAGTGGCTACATCATCTGAGTTGATCATAAGAGGTAATGACAAAGCCACATTTCAGATTAAGCAACGCCGAGGACGGCTTTATTTTCAAGAAGGGAAGGATGATGAGGACATGACTACCTTGGATATGACCAAAAATATTGCATATATGCATATTTGTCAGGTGATTTCTAGTGCAAACTATTCAATAATCTATTTATGTTATCCAGAACAAAAATACTTCACACACTTTTGTGTTTTGTCTAATTGCAGGTGTATGGGACATTTGTACAATCCACATATGAAGATAAGGAAGAAAGAGATGTTTATTTGCTGTCCAAAAAGTTCTCTCACGTCACTTTTGGCCCAAGAGAAGATAGAGTCCAAGTCTCTCACGTTCTGGATTCAGATTCGGACTGCACAGACACACCTGACTCAAAACAGACACACGTTTTTCATACGGACTCCGAATTGGGTGATTCTTTTTTTGTTGGAAACTAGATTTCGTGCACTTTCCAACCCAGTTGGAATCACCTTCAAATTCGTCCGGAGCGTTGAGTTGTGGACGAAACAATCTGATGCTGCAGCAGAATCCGAGTCAAACTACAAGTCCAAAGGTGTTACATCACCTCCACTTGGGCCCATTGGCCTTGTACGACCTAGATTTAGTTTTAGGCTGCCTTGGGACGTCCTCCCACCTCCTTGGCCGCCACCCCTTGCTCCTATATAAGTAGATCCATCTAGTAGCTTTTCCTTGGGTTTTGTTTAAATTAAAAGTTTGCCATAGCTGCAACTTCGCGTACTTCGTTTGTGTTCAACGACCAGACAAAGGCGTCACAGAACCCCACCTTGATCAATAAAGCTTTCAAACTGAGATTGCAATCTGGATATTGCGAATATAAGATGAAAGCTTTATTGATCAAGGTGGGGTTCTGTGACGCCTTTGTCTGGTCGTTGAACACAAACGAAGTACGCGAAGTTGCAGCTATGGCGAACTTTTAATCTAAAAAAAACCCAAAGTCTAAACGGTGCCCTAAGGGCTGTATATATGGAGGAAGAGAGGGGAATTTCGTGGCCCTTGGTGGAGGGGTACGAAATCAACCCTATCTCTTGTTTACCCACACATACGGACTCTAAAAATAGCCTATACTTATGTATTTCGAAATTACATGGGCCTGGCCTAATAAAAAGGTGACGCAGCACCTATAATAGCCTCGGGACGAAATTTATGAAGTGGCGTCTTGTATATTTCGTCCAAGGCTTCATGCACCCATTATGGTGGCTTCAAAGTCCTTAAATCATCACTTGTAACTCCATTCTTGTTCCCTAGCGCATGGCATCATCTCCATGCTTGTTCTTGCTCCAATGTTCATCCTTCTCCAAGCTAGGCCCTTCATTTGTAAGCAAAACAAATGGATCCAATTTAGGCAGCATCATATTCTCATGAACATTAGAATCATTACCAAGAAACGAAAGTACCTGATAATTTAATTGGCGTGCGCGAGCTCTAGTAATTGGTCCCGTATATGTAGCAGTAGGGGCTGTGGGTGTAACAATGGTATTGATGTCCTCATCATATCTCCTCTATAGAGGACAAGAAATTTGGGGCAAGCAGGCAAAAAGCACACGAGAAAATGAAGTACTTTCAAGGACTGCCATAGAATGGAGAGATGTTCACTAAAACGGTCATAATTTTTTCATTCGGAGTGCATGTCGGACCCACAAGTACTCAAACAGCTCGTGGCGAGCGCGTGAATCCAGAAAATACTCCCTGCTTGCGCCAGGAGGCCTGGAGTGCCCTCAAATACGGCCTTAAGCAGGACTTTTTGGCCCTGAAAGTCAAAGAACATCATTCGTCGTTGTTTTTTAGACAAGTTTCTGAACCCATTGGCACTTCCTTTTGAAGGAAATTCGAGAGATTATGTTGCTTATAGACATTAGCCCCCCTGGTAGGGACAAACGTACCTTTCTGCAGATGCTCTATGATCCGGGCAATCTCATTTGGCCGTAAATTGAAGAAAATCCAGCGGCTATATGCCTTATTCTCCTTGTTTTCACCGGATGGCATGTTGTAACTCACGCGCGTGAAAGCCAAGAACAAAAGGGCATTCCGGCATCGGTCAATATATATGTGGAAACGATATCTCCTCTATAGAGGACAAGAAATTTTGGGGCAATCAGGCAAAAAGTGCACGAGAAAATGAAGTACCTTCAAGGACTGCCATAGAATGGAGAGATGTTCACTAAAACGGTCATAACTTTGTCATTCGGAGTCCGTGTCGGACCCACAAGTACTCAAACTGCTCGCGGCGAGCGCGCGAATCAAAAAAATGCTCCTCGCTTGCGCCAGGAGGCCCAGAGTGCCCTCAAATACGGCCTTAAGCAGGACTTTTTGGCCCTGGAAGTCAAAGAACATCATTCGTCGCTGTTTTTGAGACAAGTTTCTGATCCCATTGGCGCTTCCTTTTGAAGGAAATTCGAGAGATTATGTTGCTTATAGACATTAGCTCCCCTGGTACGGACAAACGTACCTTACTGCAGATGCTCTATGTTGGGGGCAATCTCATTTGGTCGTAAATTGAAGAAAATCCAGCGGCTATATGCCTTATTCTCCTAGTTTTCGCCGGTTGGCATGCTGTAACTCACGCGCGTGAAAGCCAAGAACAAAAGGGCATTCCTGGCATCGGCCAATATATATGTGGAAACGATATCTCATCTATAGAGTCATGAAATTTTGGGGCAATCAGGCAAAAAGCGCACGAGACAATGAAGTACTTTCAAGTACTGCCATAGAATGGAGAGATGTTCACTAAAACGGTCATAATTTTGTCATTCGGAGTCCGTGTCGGACCTACAAGTACGCAAACAGCTCGCGGCGAGCACGCGAATCCAGAAAATACTCCCCGCTTGCGCCAGGAGGCCCGGAGTGCCCTTAAATACAGTCTTAAGCAGGACTTTTTGGCCCTGAAAGTCAAAGAACATCATTCGTCGCTGTTTTTCAGACAAGTTTCTGAACCCATTGGCACTTCCTTTTGAAGGAAATTCGAGAGATTATGTTGCTTATAGACATTAGCCCCCCTGGTAGGGACAAACGTACCTTTCTGCAGATGCTCTATGATCCGGGCAATCTCATTTGGACGTATTGAAGAAAATCCAGCGGCTATATGCCTTATTCTCCTTGTTTTCACCGGATGGCATGCTGTAACTCACGCGTCTGAAAGCCAAGAACAAAAGGGCATTCCTGGCATCGGTCAATATATATGTGGAAACGATATCTCCTCTATAGAGGACAAGAAATTTTGGGGCAATCAGGCAAAAAGCGCACGAGAAAATGAAGTACTTCCAAGGACTGCCATAGAATGGAGAGATGTTCACTAAAACGGTCATAACTTTGTCATTCGGAGTCCGTGTCGGACCCACAAGTACTCAAACTGCTCGTGGCGAGCGCGCGAATCAAAAAATGCTCCCCGCTTGCGCCATGAGGCCCGGAGTGCCCTCAAATACGGCGTTAAGCAGGACTTTTTGGCCCTGGAAGTCATAGAACATCATTCGTCGCTGTTTTTCAGACAAGTTTCTGATCCCATTGGCACTTCCTTTTGAAGGAAATTCGAGAGATTATGTTGCTTATAGACATTAGCCCCCCAGGTACGGACAAACGTACCTTAATGCAGATGCTCTATGTTGGGGGCAATCTCATTTGGTCGTAAATTGAAGAAGATCCAGCGGCTATATGCCTTATTCTCCTAGTTTTCGCCGGATGGCATGATGTAACTCATGCGCGTGAAAGCCAAGAACAAAAGGGCATTCCTGGCATCGGTCAATATAAATGTGGAAACGATATCTCATCTATAGAGTCATGAAATTTTGGGGCAATCAGGCAAAAAGCGCACGAGACAATGAAGTACTTTCAAGTACTACCATAGAATGGAGAGATGTTCACTAAAACGGTCATTCTGAGTCCGTGTCGGACCTACAAGTACGCAAACAGCTCGCAGCGAGCACGCGAATCCAGAAAATACTCCCCGCTTGCGCCAGGAGGCCCGGAGTGCCCTTAAATACAGTCTTAAGCAGGACTTTTTGGCCCTGAAAGTCAAAGAACATCATTCGTCGCTGTTTTTCAGACAAGTTTCTGAACCCATTGGCACTTCCTTTTGAAGGAAATTCGAGAGATTATGTTGCTTATAGACATTAGCCCCCATGGTAGGGACAAACGTACCTTTCTGCAGATGCTCTATGATCCGGGCAATCTCATTTGGCTGTAAATTGAAGAAAATCCAGCGGCTATATGCCTTATTCTCCTTGTTTTCACCGGATGGCATGCTGTAACTCACGCGCGTGAAAGCCAAGAAAAAAAAGGCATTCCTGCATCGGCCAATATATATGTGGAAACGATATCTCCTCTATAGAGGACAAGAAATTTTGGGGCAATCAGGCAAAAAGTGTACGAGAAAATGAAGTACTTTCAAGGACTGCCATAGAATGGAGAGATCTTCACTAAAACGGTCATAATTTTGTCATTCGGAGTCCGTGTCGGACCCACAAGTACTCAAACTGCTCGCGGCTAGCGCGCGAATCCAAAAAATACTCCCCGCTTGCGCCAGGAGGCCCGGAGTGCCTTCAAATACGACCTTAAGTAGGACTTTTTGGCCCTGAAAGTCAAAGAACATCATTCGTCGCTGTTTTTCAGACAAGTTTCTAAACCCATTGGCACTTCCTTTTGAAGGAAATTCGAGAGATTATATTGCTTATAGACATTAGCCCCCTGGTAGGGACAACCGTACCTTACTGCAGATGCTCTATGATTGGGGCAATCTCATTTGGCCGTAAATTGAAGAAAATCCGGCGGCTATATGCCTTATTCTTCTTGTTTTGGCCAGATGGCATGCTGTAACTCACGCGCGTGAAAGCCAAGAACAAAAGGGCATTGCTGGCATCGGTCAATATATATGTGGAAACGATATCTCCTCTATAGAGGACAAGAAATTTTGGGGGCAATCAGGCGAAAAGCGCACGAGAAAATGAAGTACTTCCAAGGACTGCCATAGAATGGAGAGATGTTCACTAAAACGGTTATAATTTTGTCATTCGGTGTCCGTGTCGAACCCACAAGCACTCAAACTGCTCGCGGCGAGGGCGCGAATCCAGAAAATACTCCCCGCTTGCGCCAGGTGGCCCAGAGTGCCCTCAAATACGTCCTTAAGCAGGACTTTTTGGCCCTGAAAGTCAAAGAACATCATTCCTGTTTTTTAGACAAGTTTCTGAACCCATTGGCACTTCCTTTTGAAGGAAATTCGAGAGATTATGTTGCTTATAGACATTAGCCCCCTGGTAGGGACAAACGTACCTTTCTACAGATGCTCTATGATCGGGGCAATCTCATTTGGCTGTAAATTGAAGAAAATCCAGCGACTATTGATGAGGACATGACTACCTTGGATATGACCAAAAATATTGCATATATGCATAGTTGTCAGGTGATTTCTAGTGCAAACTATTCAATAATCTATTTGTGTTATCCAGAACAAAAATACTTCACACACTTTTGTGTTTTGTCTAATTGCAGGTGTATGGGACATTTGTACAATCCACATATGAAGATAAGGAAGAAAGAGATGTTTATTTGCTGTCCAAAAAGTTCTCTCACGTCACTTTTGGCCCAAGAGAAGATAGAGTCCAAGTCTCTCACGTTGTGGATTCAGATTCGGACTACACAGACATACCTGACTCAAAACGCACACAAGTTTTTCATACGGACTCCGAATTGGGTGATTCTTTTTTTGTTGGAAACTAGATTTCGTGCACTTTCCAACCCAAGTGGAATCACCTTCAAATTCGTCCGGAGCGTTGAGTTGTGGACGAAACAATCTGATGCTGCAGCAGAATCCGAGTCAAACTACAAGTCCAAAGGTGTTACATCACCTCCACTTGGGCCCATTGGCCTTGTACGACCTAGATTTAGTTTTAGGCTGCCTTGGGACGTCCTCCCACCTCCTTGGCCGCCACCCCTTGCTCCTATATAAGTAGATCCATCTAGTAGCTTTTTCCTTGGGATTTGTTTAGTTAAAAGTTAGCCATTGCAACTTCGTGTATTTCGTTTGTGTCCAACGACCAGACCAAGACCGCTTACGGATCCCCACCTTTATCAATACTTCATATATACTCGCAATATTCAGATTGCTTTTATCATATTCTTGCTTGTTCTTCGATTGCTTGCGGGAATAGACCTTCGTGGTCAGGTTGATTGTGCTCCGGCGTGGTCAATAACCTCTCAGAGTTGGTTTAGCGATTGCTAAGGCGCAACGTCGTGCACGTTTGTAGTCGGATCGTCAAAGTCGTCTCCACCAAATCGATAGTTATCATCTCATCGAAAGATCGGGACACCCCGCCTCTATCAAGTGGTATCAGTTTTCAGGTTGCTCGGTGAGAATTTCCAGTTTTCCTAGATTAGATTTATTTTCTTACCTATTGTCCAAGAAAAAGCCACAAAACAAAAGTTAGATCTATTCATCCTTTGTCCTAGCCAGACCGAGCCTTTGCAATTTTCTTTTCATTGTTTGCATTATTGAATTATCGGTTGCATTGCCGTGTCGAGTTGCTGGTCTTAGTGTCTAGTTCCTTTAGAGTTTCGAGTTCTGTTCACATTAGTCACGCAGCCACTGCATCATTATCCCATCCGCTGTCCACCAGCCCATCCACCAATTTCCACCATGTGCTACCCACCTTTCATTGTCATAATCATAGTTGAGATCGTTCCCATCTTCGCTTGATCCAATCTACATCTTATCTAGTTTGTTTTGGAAAGAGGGAGAGAGAAAAAAAAGATAGAGAAAAAAAAACGAGAGAAAAAAAGTAAAAAAAAGTCAGAGAAAAAAAAGAAAGGAAAAGAAAAAAAAGGCGTGAGAAAAAAAAAGAGAGAAGAAAAAAAATTTGGATCTATCTAGAATCAATCTCGTACCTGAATTCGGATTGGAATCTGTTTTGCGCACTATTCAGTAAAACAGGTGTATCTTCCTCATACGAAATCCGTTTTGGCTCCGTGAGTACTCAAATTGAAGATAGCGACGAGCCGCATCTAAATAGTTGCAGAAGCTAGTTCAATATTTGACACCTCAAAATCGGCTTCTAAATAGGTCTTTTTGCCCTCCGAAGTTCATGAACACAGCTTGTTCCAATTTTTCAGGCCAGTTTTAGAATTCTTTGACTCCTCATATCAACTCGGAATTGAGTGAATCTTTTTGCATTGGAAAGCTTGAGTTAGTAGCATTATTTGAAAGAATTTATCAGAAAATTGTCTCAAACTTTTCAAGAGGAAAGTTGGAGAGAGAGTTGTTGTATATCCTGCTTGGCAGTTGTTTTTCATCATTATCTTCACTGTCGTTGTGATCTTCACTTATATCTTGCTGTCAAGAGCTACTTAGTATCCTTCATTGATGCTAGTTGTGCTACGCCGTGACCTCATTAGTGTTCTAGGCTCGCGTCTCTAGTTCGGTCTAGCCTAGGACCAGCACAGTACCGTCGTTGAGCGTTTATTCAACATTGCATCTTTGAATTGATTATTGCTAATCTTTTGCTACCATATATAGCCAACCCAGCTCCACATATTTCTACACCGTGTATACGTATGCTCCCCAGGCAATCGCTTTACTCAATATTCGGAGTTACTTGACACCGCTGGTTACCGATCACCGCCTGCTGCATGGTAAGAACTTGTAAGACATTGATATTTGCTTTACTGTGAGCGTTTTACCACCACATCCTAGTAGTTATAGGAACATTATTTTTGGGTTTTGTTTCTTGTTCTACTAATCATGAAAGGATCCAGAGTCAATTCATGGGCTTTGTCGATCGCGGGAGACGTGCCACCACCTTTGCAAATACCACAACCGTCACGAGAGGTGCACAAACATCCAAATGCACATGATCAGGTTAATGTATCTATACCACCATTTAATGGCCGTTTTAAACCTGCTTTATATATTGAATGGGAGTTCGACATAAAAAATATATTTGCTTCCCATAATTTCAATGAACATAAAAAGGTTAAGGTTGCGGTTGGTTCTTTCACTGGTTATGCTTTGGTTTGGTGGAGTGAATATTGTCGGTTACACCCTGATTATATACCTACTACTTGGGATGATTTGAAACTTGCCATGCGACATACTTGTGACATGATTAAGAAGTTGCAACACTTAAAACAAGGTAGTGAAACTGTAACAAAATATTATGATGATTTACAAACTACCTTGTTGCATTCCTCTTTAGAAGAAAGTGAAGATGATTTTATGGATAGATTTTGGGGAGGATTAAACTGTGATATTCAAGAGATACTAATTCATGAAGAGTGTTATCCTATGGACCATTTGTTTCATCTTGCTTGCAAAGCTGAACAGGAAATAAAACGACGTGTTGGCCACGAGGAGAACAAGCGCACGGTGCACATTCCAAGAGTTGACATGATTGTTCCTTCAACTACTAGGCATACTATGACAACCACATCCGTTGTTGTCAGGACTACATCACCTCCACCATGTGACACATCGCCCCCGAGAGTGGCTACATCATCTGAGTTGATCATAAGAGGTAATGACAAAGGTACTGATCTTCCATCTCTACATGAGAATGATGAATGCCTTGTCAATTTGAATGCACCATCTGATGAGCTACCCACTACTTTGATCACACCACCTATTTTAGAGGACTACGTTGATAATTTGACTTTGCCATGTGATCAAACAACTGAAACACCAACAATTTTGAGTGCACCCATTGAATTAACTATTGATGCAAAAGAACCAATGTTTAATCATTTTGATATGACCTCTAATCTTGGTGATGATTCTGTGTTGAATGACTTATTGCATGTTTGCTTATTTAAGCATGTTGTAGCATGTAAATTTGATGCAAGTAAGGTTTATTCACCAATGTTGGGATGGTTTAATGATGAACATTGTCAATCTTTTGAAATGAATAAGAGCTTCACTTATATGTGCAAACTGAGTTGCAATATTTTCATGTCTTCTACTTCTTGTGCTAATTTTTTGGCTTTAGATTTTATGAACTATGCAAGTTACTCATCTATTCATGTGTCATATATGCAAAAATCAAGGGAAGTAAAAATGGATGACATATACATATACAACATGTACACCTTGTCTCTTTTGTTAGCCACATTTCGGATTAAGCAACGCCGAGGACGGCTTTATTTTCAAGAAGGGGAGGATGATGAGGACATGACTACCTTGGATATGACCAAAAATATTGCATATATGCATAGTTGTCAGGTGATTTCTAGTGCAAACTATTCAATAATCTATTTGTGTTATCCAGAACAAAAATACTTCACACACTTTTGTGTTTTGTCTAATTGCAGGTGTATGGGACATTTGTACAATCCACATATGAAGATAAGGAAGAAAGAGATGTTTATTTGCTGTCCAAAAAGTTCTCTCACGTCACTTTTGGCCCAAGAGAAGATAGAGTCCAAGTCTCTCACGTTGTGGATTCAGATTCGGACTACACAGACATACCTGACTCAAAACGCGCACAAGTTTTTCATACGGACTCCGAATTGGGTGATTCTTTTTTTGTTGGAAACTAGATTTCGTGCACTTTCCAACCCAAGTGGAATCACCTTCAAATTCGTCCGGAGCGTTGAGTTGTGGACGAAACAATCTGATGCTGCAGCAGAATCCGAGTCAAACTACAAGTCCAAAGGTGTTACATCACCTCCACTTGGGCCCATTGGCCTTGTACGACCTAGATTTAGTTTTAGGCTGCCTTGGGACGTCCTCCCATCTCCTTGGCCGCCACCCCTTGCTCCTATATAAGTAGATCCATCTAGTAGCTTTTCCTTGGGATTTGTTTAGTTAAAAGTTAGCCATTGCAACTTCGTGTACTTCGTTTGTGTCCAACGACCAGACCAAGACCGCTTACGGATCCCCACCTTTATCAATACTTCATATATACTCGCAATATTCAGATTGCTTTTATCATATTCTTGCTTGTTCTTCGATTGCTTGCAGGAATAGACCTTCGTGGTCAGGTTGATTGTGCTCCGGCGTGGTCAATAACCTCTCAGAGTTGGTTTAGCGATTGCTAAGGCGCAACGTCGTGCACGTTTGTAGTCGGATCGTCAAAGTCGTCTCCACCAAATCGATAGTTATCATCTCATCGAAAGATCGGGACACCCCGCCTCTATCAACTATATACCTTATTCTCCTTGTTTTCGCCGGATGGCATGCTGTAACTCACGCGCGTGAAAGCCAAGAACAAAAGGGCATTCCTGGCATCGGTCAATATATATGTGGAAACGATATCTCCTCTATAGAGTGATGAGGACATCAATACAATTGTTACACCCACAGCCCCTGCTGCTATACATACTGGACCAATTACTAGAGCTCGTGCACGCCAACTAAATTACCAGGTACTTTCGTTTCTTGGTAATGATTCTAATGTTCATGAGAATATGATGCTGCCTAAATTGGATACATTTGTTTTGCTTACAAATGAAGGGCCTAGCTTGGAGAAGGATGAACATTGGAGCAAGAACAAGCATGGAGATGATGGCATGCGCAAGGGGAACAAGAACGGGATTTATAGCAGATCTTTGGAAGAACATTTGGAACATTTACGTGCTGTTTTTATTGCTCTACGTGATGCACGTTTGTTTGGTAACCTTGGGAAGTGCACCTTTTGCACCGACCGAGTATCTTTTCTTGGCTATGTTGTTACTCCACAGGGAATTGAAGTTGACAAAGCCAAGATTGAAGCTATTGAGAGTTGGCCGCAGCCCAAAACGGTCACACAAGTGAGGAGTTTTCTTGGCCTCGCTGGATTCTATAGGCGTTTTGTGAGAGATTTCAGCACCATTGCTGCACCTCTCAACGAGCTTACAAAGAAGGATGTGCCTTTTGTTTGGGGTACCGCACAGGAAGAAGCCTTCACGGTATTGAAAGATAAGTTGACACATGCTCCTTTACTCCAACTTCCTGATTTTAATAAGACTTTTGAGCTTGAGTGTGATGCTTGTGGAATTGGATTAGGAGGTGTGTTATTACAAGATGGCAAACCTGTTGCATACTTTTCTGAAAAATTGAGTGGGCCTAGTCTGAATTATTCTACTTATGATAAAGAATTATATGCTCTTGTTCGGACTTTAGAAACATGGCAACATTATTTATGGCCCAAAGAATTTGTTATACATTCTGATCATGAATCTTTGAAACATATTAAAAGTCAAGCTAAACTGAATCGTAGACATGCTAAATGGGTTGAATTCATTGAGACTTTCCCTTATGTCATTAAACACAAGAAGGGAAAAGAAAATGTTATTGCTGATGCATTGTCTCGTCGCTATACTATGCTTTCACAACTTGACTTCAAAATATTTGGTTTGGAGACCATCAAAGATCAATATGTGCATGATGCTGCTTTTAAAGATGTAATGCAGAATTGTAAAGAAGGGGAGGGATAGCATATTTGTTGTCGTGGATAGATTCTCGAAAATGGCACACTTTATACCATGTCATAAAAGCAATGATGCTGTTAATGTTGCTGATTTGTTCTTTCGTGAAATTATTCGCTTGCATGGTGTGCCAAATACTATTGTTTCAGATCGTGATACTAAATTTCTTAGCCACTTTTGGAGATGTTTATGGGCTAAGTTGGGGACTAAACTGCTTTTTAGTACTACTTGTCACCCCCAAACTGATGGACAAACTGAAGTAGTCAATAGAACGTTGTCTACTATGCTTAGGGCTGTTTTGAAGAATAATAAGAAAATGTGGGAGGAATGCTTGCCTCATATTGAATTTGCTTATAATCGTTCATTGCATTCTACTACTAAGATGTGCCCTTTTGAAGTTGTGTATGGTTTCCTACCTCGTGCTGGTATCAGAGCCAGGTTGCTCGGTGAGATTTTACAGTTTTTTAGTAGTTTAGATCGAGTCTGCTCTTCATACCTATAGTCCACGAAAAAGCCACAAAAAAAAATTTAGGGTTAGTTCATCATATCCGAACCAATCTGAGCCTTGCATAATCTTTTTAGGGTTTTGCTTTGTTGAATTTGCGGTTGCATCGTCGTGTCTAGTTGCTGGTCTTAGAGTCTAGTCTTTTAGAGTTTCGAGTTCTGGTCATAAGTTGTCACGCCGCCGCCGCACCATCATCATCGCCCCTGCCATCTACCACCACCGCACCGAATCCGTATCCATATACCACCACCAATCCGTGTCCATATACCACCACCGATCCATATCCATATACTACCACCGCTACCACCACCGCTGCCATATACCACCACCATATATCCACCACCAATCCGAGTTCTTTGCTTATTAGGTTTGTTTTCGGGATCCATCTAGATTCCGATTCGTGTTTCCTTGCCGGAGTCGGGTAGCCACGCTCCGTTTAGGCCCAAAATTTTTCGAAAACGCATTTTTCGAAAAATTTTCTGGCTATCCTATTTTTAGGTGTTTCTGAGTGTTTTGAGATAGGTGCCATTATAGGAAGTTTTTTTTGACCTGTTTCCAGTTTTTGGGTCCGGGCAGTCGAAAAAAAAAAAATTGGTCGAAAAAATTTCGTGCCCATCCTATCAGTTTGAGCTAGGAAGAGTTTTGAGACACTCGCCATTATAGTGATTTTTCGCAAAAAAAAAACAGCGCAAAAAAAAAAGAGCGCAAAAAAAAAATTCAGAGTGTGCTTTTCCCTTGTTTACGTGCCGCGCCGTGATTTTGTTAGTGTTCTAGGCTCGCGTCTCTAGCACAGTCTAGCCTAGGACCAGCACAGTACCGTCGTTGAGCGTTTATTCAACTTTGCATCTCTGAATTGATTATTGCTGACCCTTTTTGCTACCATATTATAAGCCTTCCCAGCTCCACATACATCTACGTCGTGCGTTTGACTCTCCCTGGTAATCGCTCTATCCAAGCTTTGAGAGTTTTTGACTACAACGGTTGCCGATCACCGCCTGCTGCTGGGTAAGAACGGGTAAGAATTTGAGATTTGCTTGACGGATTTGTGACACCCACCACCACCACTTGTTCGTAGTCTGTAGGATCATATTCTTGTGTGTTTCTATTGCTGCTAACCATGCCAGGATCACAAGCCGACGAGATTGACTAGGAGAATTTATCGAACAAGGAGCTTCATGATAAGTTTCAGCAAATGATGACTGAACAGGTGCAAGATGTGCTGAACAATTTTGAAGAGGCCATGGAGAAGATCACTGGCTTTGAGAAGACGTTCGAAACAAAGCTCGATAACAAGTTTAATGAATTGCTCGCGCGTCTTCCACCACCACCACCCGCTGCACCTAACGCACCTCTCCAACAACAACAACAACGACTACCTCCACGTCGCGAAGCAGACCTCCGCCGAGCAAGCCGTGTTCCTCTTGCGTTTGGCCAAACTGTTGGTGCTGCTGTTGATACGTTGATACTTCTGTGGCTCCTGCTGCTGATGCGGAGGAGGATGATTATGAGGATGAGGTTGATCAAAATCAACACTACGTGCAGCCACCTGTACCACCACCAGCAGGTCGACCTCAGGTATATATTCGTAATGGTAGGCCTGCACCACCACCTCAGGTACGAGATGATGTCCATATTCCTAAACTGAAATTGAATATTCCACCATTTGAGGGTAGATATGTTCCTGATATATATCTTACTTGGGAGTTAGAAACTGAACAACGATTTACATGTTTACAATATCCTGAGGAGAGACGAGTTGCTGCTGCCGTTTGTGCTTTCACTAGTTTTGCAAGTGTATGCAATATCCAGATTGCAATCTTAGTTTCTTGCTTGTTCTTCGTTTGCTCGCAGGAAACAGACCCTCGTGGTTAGGTTGATCGTGCTCCGGCGTGGTCAATAACCTCTCGGAGTTGGTTTAGCGATTGCTAAGGCGCGACGTCCTCGCACGTTCGTAGTCGGATCGTCAAAGTCGACTTCCACCAAAGCGAAATCCACCATCTCATCGAAAGACGGGACACCTTTGCCTCTATCATAGAGGATAAGAAATTTTGGGGCAATCAGGCAAGAAGCGCACGAGAAAATGAAGTACTTTCAAGTACTGCCATAGAATGGAGAGATGTTCACTAAAACGGTCATAATTTTGTCATTCGGAGTCCGTGTCGGACCCACAAGTACTCAAACTGCTCGCGGCGAGCATGCGAATCCAGAAAATACTCCCCGCTTGTGCCAGGAGGCCTGGAGTGCCCTCAAATACGGCCTTAAGCAGGACTTCTTGGACCTGAAAGTCAAAGAACATCATTCGTCGCTATTTTTCAGACAAGTTTCTGAACCCATTGGCACTTCCTTTTGAAGGAAATTCGTGAGACTATGTTGCTTATAGACATTAGCCCCCCTGGTAGGGACAAACGTACCTTTCTGCAGATGCTCTATCCGGGCATATATGCCTTATTCTCCTTGTTTTCGCCGGATGGCATGCTGTAACTCACGCGTCTGAAAGCCAAGAACAAAAGGGCATTCCTGGCATTGGTCAATATATATGTGGAAACGATATCTCCTCTATAGAGGACAAGAAATTTGGGGCAATCAGGCAAAAAGCGCACGAGAAAATGAAGTACTTTCAAGGACTGCCATAGAATGGAGAGATGTTCACTAAAACGGTCATAATTTTTTCATTCGGAGTGCATGTCGGACCCACAAGTACTCAAACAGCTCGCGGCGAGCGCGCGAATCCAGAAAATACTCCCTGCTTGCGCCAGGAGGCCTGGAGTGCCCTCAAATACGGCCTTAAGCAGGACTTTTTGGCCCTGAAAGTCAAAGAACATCATTCGTCGTTGTTTTTTAGACAAGTTTCTGAACCCATTGGCACTTCCTTTTGAAGGAAATTCGAGAGATTATGTTGCTTATAGACATTAGCCCCCCTGGTAGGGACAAACGTACCTTTCTGCAGATGCTCTATGATCCAGGCAATCTCATTTGGCCGTAAATTGAAGAAAATCCAACGGCTATATGCCTTATTCTCCTTCTTTTCACCGGATGGCATGTTGTAACTCATGCGCGTGAAAGCCAAGAACAAAAGGGCATTCCTGGCATCGGTCAATATATATGTGGAAACGATATCTCCTCTATAGAGGACAAGAAATTTTGGGGCAATCAGGCAAAAAGCGCACGAGAAAATGAAGTACTTTCAAGGACTGCCATAGAATGGAGAGATGTTCACTAAAACGGTCATAACTTTGTCATTCGGAGTCCGTGTCGGACCCACAATTACTCAAACTGCTCGCGGCGAGTGCACGAATCAAAAATATGCTCCCCGCTTGCGCCAGGAGGCCCGGAGTGCCCTCAAATACGGCCTTAAGCAGGACTTTTTGGCCCTGGAAGTCAAAGAACATCATTCGTCGCTGTTTTTCAGACAAGTTTCTGATCCCATTGGCACTTCCTTTTGAAGGAAATTCAAGAGATTATGTTGCTTATAGACATTAGCCCCCCTGGTACGGACAAACGTACCTTACTGCAGATGCTCTATGTTGGGGGCAATCTCATTTGGTCGTAAATTGAAGAAAATCCAGCGGCTATATGCCTTATTCTCCTAGTTTTCGCCGGATGGCATGCTGTAACTCACGCGCGTGAAAGCCAAGAACAAAAGGGCATTCCTGGCATCGGATGGCATGCTGTAACTCAAGTACTGCCATAGAATGGAGAGATGTTCACTAAAACGGTCATAATTTTGTCATTCGGAGTCCGTGTCGGACCAACAAGTACGCAAACAGCTCGCGGCGAGCACACGAATCCAGAAAATACTCCCCGCTTGCGCCAGGAGGCCCGGAGTGCCCTTAAATACTGTCTTAAGCAGGACTTTTTGGCCCTGAAAGTCAAAGAACATCATTCGTCGCTGTTTTTCAGACAAGTTTCTGAACCCATTGGCACTTCCTTTTGAAGGAAATTCGAGAGATTATGTTGCTTATAGACATTAGCCCCCATGGTAGGGACAAACGTACCTTTCTGCAGATGCTCTATGATCCGGGCAATCTCATTTGGCTGTAAATTGAAGAAAATCCAGCGGCTATATGCCTTATTCTCCTTGTTTTCACCGGATGGCATGCTGTAACTCACGCGCGTGAAAGCCAAGAAAAAAAGGCATTCCTGCATCGGTCAATATATATGTGGAAACGATATCACCTCTATAGAGGAGAAGAAATTTTGGGGCAATCAGGCAAAAAGCGTACGAGAAAATGAAGTACTTTCAAGGACTGCCATAGAATGGAGAGATGTTCACTAAAACGGTCATAATTTTGTCATTCGGAGTCCGTGTCGGACCCACAAGTACTCAAACTGCTCGCGGCTAGCGCGCGAATCCAAAAAATACTCCCCGCTTGCGCCAGGAGGCCCGGAGTGCCCTCAAATACGACCTTAAGTAGGACTTTTTGGCCCTGAAAGTCAAAGAACATCATTCGTCGCTGTTTTTCAGACAAGTTTCTAACCCATTGGCACTTCCTTTTGAAGGAAATTCGAGAGATTATATTGCTTATAGACATTAGCCCCCTGGTAGGGACAAACGTACCTTACTGCAGATGCTCTATGATTGGGGCAATCTCATTTGGCCGTAAATTGAAGAAAATCCAGCGGCTATATGCCTTATTCTGATGAGGACATCAATACCATTGTTACACCCACAGCCCCTACTGCTACATATACGGGACCAATTACTAGAGCTCGCGCACGCTAATTAAATTATCAGGTACTTTCGTTTCTTGGTAATGATTCTAATATTCATGAGAATATGATGCTGCCTAAATTGGATACATTTGTTTTGCTTACAAATGAAGGGCCTAGCTTGGAGAAGGATGAACATTGGAGTAAGAACAAGCATGGAGATGATGCCATGCGCAAGGGGAACAAGAACGGAGTTACAAGTGATGATTTCAGGACTTTGAAGCCACCATAATGGGTGCATGAAGCCTTGGATGAAATATACAAGATGCCACTTCATAAATTTCGTCCCGAGGCTATTATAGGTGCTGCGTCACCTTTTTATTGGGCCAGGCCCATGTAATTTCGAAATACATAAGTATAGGCTATTTTTAGAGTCCGCATGTGTGGGGAAACAAGAGATAGGGTTGATTTCGGACCCCTCCACCAAGGGCCACGAAATTCCCCCTCTCTTCCTCCATATATACAGCCCTTAGGGCACCGTTTAGACTTTGGGTTTTGTTTAGATTAAAAGTTCGCCATAGCTGCAACTTCGCGTACTTCGTTTGTGTTCAACGACCAGACAAAGGCATCACAGAACCCCACCTTGATCAATAAAGCTTTCATCTTATATTCGCAATATCCAGATTGCAATCTTAGTTTCTTGCTTGTTCTTCGTTTGCTCGCAGGAAACAGACCCTCGTGGTCAGGTTGATCGTGCTCCGGCGTGGTCAATAACCTCTCGGAGTTGGTTTAGCGATTGCTAAGGCGCGACGTCCTCGCACGTTCGTAGTCGGATCGTCAAAGTCGACTTCCACCAAAGCGATATCCATCATCTCATTGAAAGACGGGACACCTTTGCCTCTATCAAGTGGTATCAGATTTCCAGGTTGCTCGGTGAGATTTTACAGTTTTTCGTAGTTTAGATCGAGTCTGTTATTCATACCTATAGTCCAGGAAAAAGCCAAAAAAAATTAGGGTTAGTTCATCCCATCCGAACCAATCTGAGCCTTGCATAATCTTTTCTGTATTTGCTTTGTTGAATTTGCGGTTGCATCGTCGTGTCCAGTTGCTGGTCTTAGCGTCTAGTCTTTTAGAGTTTCGAGTTCTGTTCACAGGTTGTCACGTCGCCGCTGCCATATATCACCACCGCATCATCATCGTCGCTGTTGCCATATACCACCACCACATATTCACCGCCAATCCGAATCCATATACGCCACCACATATCCGCCGCCATCACGCCAATCCGAGTTCACCTGCAACATATATCCGCCACCTGTCCGTGTTCCACCAGATTCATCTCCGCCACCAGTCCGAGTTCCACCAGATTCATCTCCGCCACCAGTCCTAGTCTGAGTCCAGTAATTGTTGCATTGTCTCGATTTCCAGATCACGCGATACTCCGAGTCATGACAAAGAAGGACTCCCCAACTTCCGAGCCATCCGCAGAAGAAAAATAGTTCCAATTTCAAAAAACAAAACTAAGTCTGGAAAATTCTGGCTAGGCAGTTTTTAGACCATTTGTAGACTTTTTTGAAAAAAAATTGTTGCGGAGCAAAAAAAAAAGAGGAAAAAAAAGTGCAAAAAAAAAGAGAAAAAAAATTCAGAGTGTGCTCCTCCCTTGTTTACGTGCCGCGCCGTGATTTTGTTGGTGTTCTAGGCTCGCGTCTCTAGCACAGTCTAGCCTAGGACCAGCACAGTACCGTTGTTGAGCGTTTATTCAACTTTGCATCTCTGAATTGATTATTGCTGACCCTTTTTGCTACCATATTATAAGCCTTCCCAGCTCCACATACATCTACGTCGTGTGTTTGACTCTCCCTGGTAATCGCTCTATCCAAGCTTTGAGAGTTTTGACTACAACGGTTGCCGATCACCGCCTGTTGCTGGGTAAGAACTGGTAAGAATTTGAGTTTTGCTTGATGGATTTGTGACAACCACCACCACCACTTGTTCGTAGTCTGTAGGATCATATTCTTGTGTGTTCCTATTGCTACTAACCATGCCAGGATCACAAGCCGACGAGATTGACTGGGAGAATTTATCGAACAAGGAGCTTCATGATAAGTTTCAGCAAATGATGACTGAACAGGTGCAAGATGTGCTGAACAATTTTGAAGAGGCCATGGAGAAGATCACTGGCCTTGAGAAGACGTTCGAAACAAAGCTCGATAACAAGTTTAATGAATTGCTCGCGTGTCTTCCACCGCCACCACCCGTTGCACCTAACGCACCTCTCCAACAACAACAACAACAACAACGACTACCTCCACGTCTCGAAACAGACCTCCGCCGAGCAAGCCGTGTTCCTCTTGCGTTTGGCCAAACTGTTGGTGCTGCTGTTGATACTTCTGTGGCTCCTGCTGCTGATGCGGAGGATGATGATTATGTGGGAGATTATGAGGATGAGGTTGATCAAAATCAGCACTACGTGCAGCCACCTGTACCACCACCAGCAGGTCGACCTCAGGTATATATTCGTAATGGTAGGCCTGCACCACCACCTTAGGTACGAGATGATGTCCATATTCCTAAACTGAAATTGAATATTCCACCATTTGAGGGTAGATATGTTCCTGATATATATCTTACTTGGTAGTTAGAAACTGAACAACGATTTACGTGTTTACAATATCCTGAGGAGAGACGAGTTGCTGCTGCTGTTTGTGCTTTCACTAGTTTTGCATGTGTATGGTGGTCTGAACATTGTATATTATATCCTATTCCAACTACTTGGGCTGCTTTGAAAACTGCTATGCGTACGCGTTGGGTTCCACCATATTATCAATGTGAATTGCTTCAAAAATTGCAGCGTTTAAGACAAGGGAAAAATTCTGTAGAAGAATATTATCAGGAATTACAAACTGGCATGATTAGATGTGGTATTGTTGAGGAGAATGAAGCTATGCTTGCACGTTTTCTGGGTGAATTAAATAGAGAGATTCAGACCATTCTAGACTATAAGGAGTATACTAATATCACTCGTTTATTCCATCTTGCTTGTAAAGCTGAACGTGAAGTGCAGGATCGATAAGCATTGGGGCGAACTAACTTTTCTGCAGGCCGACCTTCATCATGGACACCACGTGCATCTTCTACTTCAACTGCACCAGCACCTCCATCCGGTGCCACCTCCAGCCGTGATACAAAAAAACAGGCACAACCACCATTATCTGCCAAGAGCGCACCTGCGGGGCCTGCACAGCGTTCTTCTTCTTCCATGGCATCAACAGGGCACACAAGTGATATTATTTGTCGTCGTTGTAAGGGAGGAGGTCATTATGCGAGAGAATGCAAATCTCCGCGTGTGATGATTGCTACCGCGGATGGTGGATATGAGTCCGCTAGTGACTATGATGAGGAGACTTTGGCTCTTATTACACGTGAAGAACATGGTGGAGATGATTCTGATCATGAGACGCAATACATGGCTCCTGAAGACGCTGACAGGTATGAATGTTTAGTTGCTCAACGTGTTTTGAGTGTGCAGATCACACAAGCTGAGCAAAATCAGAGGCACAATTTGTTCCATAGCAAGGGAGTTGTGAAGGAACGTTCTGTGCGCGTCATCATAGACGGAGGGAGCTGCAACAACTTGGCTAGCATGGAGATGGTGGAGAAGCTTTCTCTCACCACAAGACCACATCCACATCCTTACTACATCCAATGGTTCAACAACAACGGTAAGGTTAAGGTAACACGTACTATTCGTGTGCATTTTAGTATCTCTACATATGTTGATTATGTTGATTGTGATGTGGTACCTATGCAAGCATGTTCCTTATTACTTGGTAGACCATGGCAATTTGATAAAAATTCTGTACACCATGGTAGAAATAATCACTATACTCTTGTTCATAAGGATAAAAATATTACTTTGCTTCCTATGACTCCTGATTCCATTTTGAAAGATGATATTAATAGAGCTAATAAAGCAAAACAGGAGACGAATAAGAGTGAAAATCAGATTGTGGCAAAAGAATTTGAGCAACAAATGAAGCCTAATAATAAACCATCTAGTGTTGCTTCTGAAATTAAATTGAAAAGTGCATGTTTATTTACCACCAAATCTGATATTGATGAGCTAGATTTCAGCAAATCTGTTTGCTATGCTTTTGTGTGCAAAGAGGCATTATTTTCATTCGAGGACGTGCCTTCCTCTTTGCCTCCTGCTGTCACTAACATTTTGCAGGAGTTCGCTGACGTCTTTCCACAAGACGTGCCACCGGGATTACCGCCTATTCGAGGGATTGAGCATCAGATTGACTTAATTCCCGGTGCTTCACTGCCAAACCGTGCACCATACCGTACCAATCCAGAGGAGACGAAGGAGATTATGCGTCAAGTACAAGAGCTTCTCGACAAAGGTTATATACGCGAATCCCTTAGTCCTTGTGCTGTTCCTATTATTCTAGTGCCGAAAAAGGATGGTACATCACGTATGTGTGTTGATTGTAGAGGCATTAATAATATTACTATTCGTTATCGTCATCCTATTCCTAGGCTAGATGATATGCTTGATGAATTGAGTGGCTCTACAATATTCTCCAAAGTTGATTTGCGTAGTGGATACCATCAAATTCGTATGAAATTGGGAGATGAATGGAAAACAGCATTCAAAACTAAGTTTGGATTATATGAGTGGTTAGTCATGCCTTTTGGGTTAACTAATGCACCTAGTACTTTCATGAGATTAATGAACGAAGTTTTACGTGCTTTAATTGGACGATTTGTGGTAGTTTACTTTGATGACATATTGATTTATAGCAAATCTTTGGAAGAACATTTGGAACATTTACGTGCTGTTTTTATTGCTCTACGTGATGCACATTTGTTTGGTAACCTTGGGAAGTGCACCTTTTGCACCGACCGAGTATCTTTTCTTGGCTATGTTGTTACTCCACAGGGAATTGAAGTTGATAAAGCCAAGATTAAATCTATTGAGAGTTGGCCACAACCCAAAACGGTCACACAAGTGAGGAGTTTTCTTGGCCTCGCTGGATTCTATAGGCGTTTTGTGAGAGATTTCAGCACCATTGCTGCACCTCTCAATGAGCTTACAAAGAAAGATGTGCCTTTTCTTTGGGATACCGCACAGGAAGAAGCCTTCTTGGTATTGAAAGATAAGTTGACACATGCTCCTTTACTCCAACTTCCTGATTTTAATAAGACTTTTGAGCTTGAATGTGATGCTAGTGGAATTGGATTAGGAGGTGTGTTATTACAAGATGGCAAACCTGTTCCATACTTTTCTGAAAAATTGAGTGGGCCTAGTCTGAATTATTCTACTTATGATAAAGAATTATATGCTCTTGTTCGGACTTTAAATACATGGCAACATTATTTATGGCCCAAAGAATTTGTTATACATTCTGATCATGAATCTTTGAAACATATTAAAAGTCAAGCTAAACTGAATCGTAGACATGCTAAATGGGTTGAATTCATTGAGACTTTCCCTTATGTCATTAAATACAAGAAGGGAAAAGAAAATGTTATTGCTGATGCATTGTCTCGTCGCTATACTATGCTTTCACAACTTGACTTCAAAATATTTGGTTTGGAGACCATCAAAGATCAATATGTGCATGATGTTGATTTTAAAGATGTAATGCAGAATTGCAAAGAAGGAAGAATGTGGAACAAGTTTGTCGTTAACGATGGTTTTGTGTTTCGTGCTAACAAGCTATGCATTCCAGCTAGCTCCGTTCGTCTTTTGTTGTTGCAGGAGGCGCATGGAGGAGGATTAATGGGACATTTTGGCGTGAAGAAGACGGAGGACGTACTTGCTACACATTTCTTTTGGCCAAAGATGAGACGGGATGTTGAGCGTTTTATTGCTCGCTGCACTACATGTCAAAAAGCTAAGTCACGACTCAATCCTCATGGTTTATATATGCCTTTGCCTGTACCTAGTGTTCCTTGGGAGGATATATCTATGGACTTTGTTTTAGGTTTACCTCGAACAAAGAAGGGGAGGGATAGCATATTTGTTGTCGTGGATAGATTCTCGAAAATGGCACACTTTATACCATGTCATAAAAGCGATGATGCTGTTAATGTTGCTGATTTGTTCTTTCGTGATATTATTCGCTTGCATGGTGTGCCAAATACTATTGTTTCAGATCGTGATACTAAATTTCTTAGCCACTTTTGGAGATGTTTATGGGCTAAGTTGGGGACTAAACTGCTTTTTAGTACTACTTGTCACCCCCAAACTGATGGACAAACTGAAGTAGTCAATAGAACGTTGTCTACTATGCTTAGGGCTGTTTTGAAGAATAATAAGAAAATGTGGGAGGAATGCTTGCCTCATATTGAATTTGCTTATAATCGTTCATTGCATTCTACTACTAAGATGTGCCCTTTTGAAGTTGTGTATGGTTTCCTACCTCGTGCTGGTATCAGAGCCAGGTTGCTCGGTGAGATTTTACAGTTTTTTAGTAGTTTAGATCGAGTCTGCTCTTCATACCTATAGTCCACGAAAAAGCCACAAAAAAAAATTTAGGGTTAGTTCATCATATCCGAACCAATCTGAGCCTTGCATAATCTTTTTAGGGTTTTGCTTTGTTGAATTTGCGGTTGCATCGTCGTGTCTAGTTGCTGGTCTTAGAGTCTAGTCTTTTAGAGTTTCGAGTTCTGGTCATAAGTTGTCACGCCGCCGCCGCACCATCATCATCGCCCCTGCCATCTACCACCACCGCACCGAATCCGTATCCATATACCACCACCAATCCGTGTCCATATACCACCACCGATCCATATCCATATACTACCACCGCTACCACCACCGCTGCCATATACCACCACCATATATCCACCACCAATCCGAGTTCCTTGCTTATTAGGTTTACCTCGAACAAAGAAGGGGAGGGATAGCATATTTGTTGTCGTGGATAGATTCTCGAAAATGGCACACTTTATACCATGTCATAAAAGCGATGATGCTGTTAATGTTGCTGATTTGTTCTTTCGTGAAATTATTCGCTTGCATGGTGTGCCAAATACTATTGTTTCAGATCATGATACTAAATTTCTTAGCCACTTTTGGAGATGTTTATGGGCTAAGTTGGGGACTAAACTGCTTTTTAGTACTACTTGTCACCCCCAAACTGATGGACAAACTGAAGTAGTCAATAGAACGTTGTCTACTATGCTTAGGGCTGTTTTGAAGAATAATAAGAAAATGTGGGAGGAATGCTTGCCTCATATTGAATTTGCTTATAATCGTTCGTTGCATTCTACTACTAAGATGTGCCCTTTTGAAGTTGTGTATGGTTTCCTACCTCGTGCACCTATTGATTTGTTGCCTCTTCCATCTTCGGAGAAGGTTAATTTTGATGCTAAACAACGTGCTGAATTGATTTTAAAAATGCATGAGTTAACTAAGGAAAACATTGAGCGTATGAATGCCAAATATAAACTTGCTGGAGATAAGGGTAGAAAACATGTTGTGTTTGCACCTGGAGATCTTGTTTGGTTACATTTGCGTAAGGATAGATTTCCTGATTTGCGCAAATCAAAGCTCATGCCACGGGCTGATGGTCCCTTTAAGGTGTTAGAGAAAATAAATGATAATGCATATAAACTTGAGCTGCCTGCAGATTTTGGGGTTAGTCCCACTTTTAACATTGCAGATTTGAAGCCTTATTCGGGTGAGGAAGATGAACTTCCGTCGAGGACGACTTCATTTCAAGAAGGGGAGGATGATGAGGACATCAATACAATTGTTACACCCACAGGCCCTGCTGCTATACATACTGGACCAATTACTAGAGCTCGCGCACGTCAACTAAATTACCAGGTACTTTCGTTTCTTGGTAATGATTCTAATGTTCATGAGAATATGATGCTGCCTAAATTGGATACATTTGTTTTGCTTACAAATAAAGGGCCTAGCTTGGAGAAGGATGAACATTGGAGCAAGAACAAGCATGGAGATGATGGCATGCGCAAGGGGAACAAGAACGGAGTTACAAGTGATGATTTCAGGACTTTGAAGCCACCATAATGGGCGCATGAAGCCTTGGACGAAATATACAAGATGCCACTTCATAAATTTCGTCCCGAGGTTATTATAGGTGCTGCGTCACCTTATTATTGGGCCAGGCCCATGTAATTTCGAAATACATAAGTATAGGCTATTTTTAGAGTCCGTATGTGTGGGGAAACAAGAGATAGGGTTGATTTCCGACCCCTCCACCAAGGGCCACGAAATTCCCCCCTCTTCCTCCATATATACAGCCCTTAGGGCATCGTTTAGACTTTGGGTTTTGTTTAGATTAAAAGTTCGCCATAGCTGCAACTTCGCGTACTTCGTTTGTGTTCAACGACCAGACAAAGGCGTCACAGAACCCCAGCTTGATCAATAAAGCTTTCATCTTATATTCGCAATATCCAGATTGCAATCTCAGTTTCTTGCTTGTTCTTCGTTTGCTCGCAGGAAACAGACCCTCGTGGTCAGGTTGATCGTGCTCCGGCGTGGTCAATAACCTCTCGGAGTTGGTTTAGCGATTGCTAAGGCGCGACGTCCTCGCACGTTCGTAGTCGGATCGTCAAAGTCGACTGCCACCAAAGCGATATCCATCATCTCATCGAAAGACGGGACACCTTTGCCTCTATCATTCATCGTTGTTTTTTAGACAAGTTTCTGAACCCATTGGCACTTCCTTTTGAAGGAAATTCGAGAGATTTTGTTGCTTATAGACATTAGCCCCCCTGGTAGGGACAAATGTACCTTTCTGCAGATGCTCTATGATCCGGGCAATCTCATTTGGCCGTCAATTGAAGAAAATCCAGCGGCTATATGCCTTATTCTCCTTGTTTTCACCGGATGGCATGCTGTAACTCATGCGCGTGAAAGCCAAGAACAAAAGGGCATTCCTGGCATCGGTCAATATATATGTGGAAACGATATCTCCTCTATAGAGGACAAGAAATTTTGGGGCAATCAGGCAAAAAGCGCACGAGAAAATGAAGTACTTTCAAGGACTGCCATAGATGGAGAGATGTTCACTAAAACGGTCATAACTTTGTCATTCGGAGTCCGTGTCGGACCCACAAGTACTCAAACTGCTTGCGGCGAGCGAGCGAATCAAAAAAATGCTCCCCGCTTGCACCAGGAGGCCCGGAGTGCCCTCAAATACGGCCTTAAGCAGGACTTTTTGGCCTTGGAAGTCAAAGAACATCATTCGTCGCTGTTTTTCAGACAAGTTTCTGATCCCATTGGCACTTCCTTTTGAAGGAAATTCGAGAGATTATGTTGCTTATTGATGAGGACATCAATACAATTGTTACACCCACAGCCCCTGCTGCTATACATACTGGACCAATTACTAGAGCTCGTGCACGCCAACTAAATTACCAGGTACTTTCGTTTCTTGGTAATGATTCTAATGTTCATGAGAATATGATGCTGCCTAAATTGGATACATTTGTTTTGCTTACAAATGAAGGGCCTAGCTTGGAGAAGGATGAACATTGGAGCAAGAACAAACATGGAGATGATGGCATGCGTAAGGGGAACAAGAACGGAGTTACAAGTGATGATTTCAGGACTTTGAAGCCACCATAATGGGTGCATGAAGCCTTGGACGAAATATACAAGATGCCACTTCCTAAATTTCGTCCCGAGGCTATTTTAGGTGCTGCGTCACCTTATTATTGGGCCAGGCCCATGTAATTTCGAAATACATAAGTATAGGCTATTTTTAGAGTCCGTATGTGTGGGGAAATAAGAGATAGGGTTGATTTCGGACCCCTCCACCAAGGGCCATGAAATTCCCCCCTCTTCCTCCATATATACAGCCCTTAGGGCATCGTTTAGACTTTGGGTTTTGTTTAGATTAAAAGTTCGCCATAGCTGCAACTTCGCGTACTTCGTTTGTGTTCAACGACCAGACAAAGGCGTCACAGAACCCCACCTTGATCAATAAAGCTTCCATCTTATATTCGCAATATCTAGATTGCAATCTTAGTTTCTTGCTTGTTCTTCGTTTGCTCGCAGGAAACAGACCCTCGTGGTCAGGTTGATCGTGCTCCGGCGTGGTCAATAACCTCTCGGAGTTGGTTTAACGATTGCTAAGGCGCGACGTCCTCGCACGTTCGTAGTCGGATCGTCAAAGTCGACTTCCACCAAAGCGAAATCCACCATCTCATCGAAAGACGGGACACCTTTGCCTCTATCAAGTGGTATCAGATTTCCAGGTTGCTCGGTGAGATTTTACAGTTTTTCGTAGTTTAGATCGAGTCTGTTCTTCATACCTATAGTCCACGAAAAAGCCACAAAAAAAATTAGGGTTAGTTCATCATATCCGAACCAATCTAAGCCTTTGCATAATCTTTTTAGGGTTTTGCTTTGTTGAATTTGCGGTTGCATCGTCGTGTCTAGTTGCTGGTCTTAGAGTCTAGTCTTTTAGAGTTTCGAGTTCTGGTCATAAGTTGTCACGCCGCCGCCGCACCATCATCATCACCCCTGCCATCTACCACCACCGCTTATCCGCCACCGCTTCGAATCCGTATCCATATATGATGAGGACATGACTACCTTGGATATGACCAAAAATATTGCATATATGCATATTTGTCAGGTGATTTCTAGTGCAAACTATTCAATAATCTATTTATGTTATCCAGAACAAAAATACTTCACACACTTTTGTGTTTTGTCTAATTGCAGGTGTATGGGACATTTGTACAATTCACATATGAAGATAAGGAAGAAAGAGATGTTTATTTGCTGTTCAAAAAGTTCTCTCACGTCACTTTTTGCCCAAGAGAAGATAGAGTCCAAGTCTCTCACGTTCTGGATTCAGATTCGGACTGCACAGACACACCTGACTCAAAACGCACACAAGTTTTTCATACGGACTCCGAATTGGGTGATTCTTTTTTTGTTGGAAACTAGATTTCGTGCACTTTCCAACCCAATTGGAATCACCTTCAAATTCGTCCGGAGCGTTGAGTTGTGGACGAAACAATCTGATGCTGCAGCAGAATCCGAGTCAAACTACAAGTCCAAAGGTGTTACATCACCTCCACTTGGGCCCATTGGCCTTGTACGACCTAGATTTAGTTTTAGGCTGCCTTGGGACGTCCTCCCACCTCCTTGGCCGCCACCCCTTGCTCCTATATAAGTAGATCCATCTAGTAGCTTTTGCTTTGGGATTTGTTTAGTTAAAAGTTAGCCATTGCAACTTCGTGTACTTCGTTTGTGTCCAACGACCAGACCAAGACCGCTTACGGATCCCCACCATTATCAATACCTCATATATATTTGCAATATTCAGATTGCTTTATCATATTCTTGCTCGTTCTTCGATTGCTTGCAGGAATAGACCTTCGTGGTCAGGCTGACCGTGCTTCCGGCATCGTCAGTAACCTCAGGAGATTGGTTTAGCGATTGCTAAGGCGCAACGTCGTGCACGTTTGTAGTCGGATCGTCAAAGTCGTCTCCACCAAATCGATAGTTATCATCTCATCGAAAGATCGGGACACCCTCGCCTCTATCAAGTGGTATCAGTTTTCAGGTTGCTCGGTGAGAATTTCCAGTTTTCCTAGATTAGATTTATTTTCTTACCTATTGTCCAAGAAAAAGCCACACAAAAAAAAGTTAGATCTGTTCATCCTTTATCCAAGCCAATCTGAGCCTTTGCAATTTTCTATTCATTGCTTGCATAGTTGAATTATCGGTTGCATCGTCGTGTCAGTTGCTGGTCTTAGCGTCTAGTTCCTTTAGAGTTTCGAGTTATGTTCACATTAGTCACGCCGCCGCTGCATCATTATCCCTTCCGCTGTCCACCATCCCATCTATTAATTTTCACCACGTGCTACGCACTGTTCATTGTGATAATCATAGTTGAGGTCATTCACATCTTCGCCTGATCCAATCTGCATCTTATCTAGTTTGTCTTGAAAAGAAAAAAAAGATAGAGAAAAAAAAGAGAAAAAAAGGAAAAAAAAAGAAAAAGAGAGAGAAGAAAAAGAAAAAAAAGGGTGAGAAAAAAAAAGAGAGAAGAAAAAAAAATTGGATCTATCTAGAATCAATCTCGTACCTGAATTCGGATTGGAATCTGTTTTGCGCACTGTTCAGTAAAACAGGTGTATCTTCCTCATACGAAGTCAGTTTTGGCTCCGTGAGTACTCAAATTGAAGATAGCGACGAGCCGCATCTAAATAGTTGCAGAAGCTAGTTCAATATTTGACACCTCAAAATCGGCTTCTAAATAGGTCTTTTTGTCCTCCGAAGTTCGTGAACACAACTTGTTCCAATTTTTCAGGCCAGTTTTAGAATTCTTTGACTCCTCATATCAACTCGGAATTGAGTGATTCTTTTTGCATTGGAAAGCTTGAGTTAGTAGCATTCTTTGAAATAATTTATCAAAAAATTGTCTCAAATTTTTCAAGAGGAAAGTTGGAGAGAGAGTTGTTGTATATCGTGCTTGGCAGTTGTTTTTCATCATTATCTTCACTGCCGTTGTGATCTTCACTTATATCTTGCTGTCAAGAGCTACTTAGTATCCTTCATTGATGCTAGTTGTGCTACGCCGTGACCTCATTAGTGTTCTAGGCTCGCGTCTCTAGTCCAGTCTAGCCTAGGACCAGCACAGTACCGTCGTTGAGCGTTTATTCAACATTGCATCTTTGAATTGATTATTGCTAATCTTTTGCTACCATATATAGCCAACCCAGCTCCACATATTTCTACACCGTGTATACGTACGCTCCCCTGGCAATCACTTTACTCAATATTCGGAGTTACTTGACACCGCTGATTGCCGATCACCGCCTGCTACATGGTAAGAACGTGTAAGACATTGATATTTGCTTTACTGTGAGCGTTTTACCACCACATCCTAGTAGTTATAGGAACATTATTTTTGGGTTTTGTTTCTTGTTCTACTAATCATGACAGGATCCAGAGTCAATTCATGGGCTTCGTCGATCGCGGGAGACGTGCCACCACCTTTGCAAATATCACAACCGTCACGAGAGGTGCTTAAACATCCAAATGCACATGATCAGGTTAATGTATCTATACCACCATTTAATGGCCGTTTTAAACCTGCTTTATATATTGAATGGGAGTTCGACATAAAAAATATATTTGCTTCCCATAATTTCGATGAACATAAGAAGGTTAAGGTTGCGGTTGGTTCTTTCACTGGTTATGCTTTGGTTTGGTGGAGTGAATATTGTCGGTTACACCCTGATTATATACCTACTACTTGGGATGATTTGAAACTTGCCATGCGACATACTTTCGTCCCTGCTTATTATACTCGTGATATGATTAAGAAGTTGCAACACTTAAAACAAGGTAGTGAAACTGTAACAAAATATTATGATGATTTACAAACTACCTTGTTGCATTCCTCTTTAGAAGAAAGTGAAGATGATTTTATGGATAGATTTTGGGGAGGATTAAACCGTGATATTCAAGAGATACTAATTCATGAAGAGTGTTATCCTATGGACCATTTGTTTCATCTTGCTTGCAAAGATGAACAGGAAATAAAACGACGTGTTGGCCACGAGGAGAACAAGCGCATGGTGCACATTCCAAGAGTTGATATGATTGTTCCTTCAACTACTAGGCATACTATGACAACCACATCCGTTGTTGTCAGGACTACATCACCTCCACCATGTGACACATCGCCCCCGAGAGTGGCTACATCATCTGAGTTGATCATAAGAGGTAATGACAAAGGTACTGATCTTCCATCTCTACATGAGAATGATGAATGCCTTGTCAATTTGAATGCACCATCTGATGAGCTACCCACTACTTTGATCACACCACCTATTTTAGAGGACTACGTTGATAATTTGACTTTGCCATGTGATCAAACAACTGAAATACCAACAATTTTGAGTGCACCCATTGAATTAACTATTGATGCAAAAGAACCAATGTTTAATCATTTTGATATGACCTCTAATCTTGGTGATGATTCTGTGTTGAATGACTTATTGCATGTTTGCGTATTTAAGCATGTTGTAGCATATAAATTTGATGCAAGTAAGGTTTATTCACCAATGTTGGGATGGTTTAATGATGAACATTGTCAATCTTTTGAAATGAATAAGAGCTTCACCTATATGTGCAAACTGAGTTGCAATATTTTCATGCCTTCTACTTCTTGTGCTAATTTTTTGGCTTTAGATTTTATGAACTATGCAAGTTACTCATCTATTCATGTGTCATATATGCAAAAATCAAGGGAAGTAAAAATGGATGACATATACATATACAACATGTACACCTTGTCTCTTTTGTTAGCCACATTTCAGATTAAGCAACGCCGAGGACGGCTTTATTTTCAAGAAGGGGAGGATGATGAGGACATGACTACCTTGGATATGACCAAAAATATTGCATATATGCATATTTGTCAGGTGATTTCTAGTGCAAACTATTCAATAATCTATTTATGTTATCCAGAACAAAAATACTTCACACACTTTTGTGTTTTGTCTAATTGCAGGTGTATGGGACATTTGTACAATTCACATATGAAGATAAGGAAGAAAGAGATGTTTATTTGCTGTCCAAAATGTTCTCTCACGTCACTTTTTGCCCAAGAGAAGATAGAGTCCAAGTCTCTCACGTTCTGGATTCAGATTCGGACTGCACAGACACACCTGACTCAAAACGCACACAAGTTTTTCATACGGACTCCGAATTGGGTGATTCTTTTTTTGTTGGAAACTAGATTTCGTGCACTTTCCAACCCAATTGGAATCACCTTCAAATTCGTCCGGAGCGTTGAGTTGTGGACGAAACAATCTGACGCTGCAGCAGAATCCGAGTCAAACTACAAGTCCAAAGGTGTTACATCACCTCCACTTGGGCCCATTGGCCTTGTACGACCTAGATTTAGTTTTAGGATGCCTTGGGACGTCCTCCCACCTCCTTGGCCGCCACCCCTTGCTCCTATATAAGTAGATCCATCTAGTAGCTTTTGCTTGGGATTTGTTTAGTTAAAAGTTAGCCATTGCAACTTCGTGTACTTCGTTTGTGTCCAACGACCAGACCAAGACCGCTTACGGATCCCCACCATTATCAATACCTCATATATATTTGCAATATTCAGATTGCTTTATCATATTCTTGCTCGTTCTTCGATTGCTTGCAGGAATAGACCTTCGTGGTCAGGCTGACCGTGCTTCCGGCATCGTCAGTAACCTCAGGAGATTGGTTTAGCGATTGCTAAGGCGCAACGTCGTGCACGTTTGTAGTCGGATCGTCAAAGTCGTCTCCACCAAATCGATAGTTATCATCTCATCGAAAGATCGGGACACCCTCGCCTCTATCAAGTGGTATCAGATTTCCAGGTTGCTCGGTGAGATTTTACAGTTTTTCGTAGTTTAGATCGAGTCTGTTCTTCATACCTACAGTCCACGAAAAAGCCACAAAAAAATTAGGGTTAGTTCATCATATCCGAACCAATCTGAGCCTTTGCATAATCTTTTTAGGGTTTTTGCTTTGTTGAATTTGCGGTTGCATCGTCGTGTCTAGTTGCTGGTCTTAGAGTCTAGTCTTTTAGAGTTTCGAGTTCTGGTCATAAGTTGTCACGCCGCCGCCGCACCATCATCATCGCCCCTGCCATCTACCACCACCGCTCCGAATCCGTATCCATATACCACCACCAATCCGTGTCCATATACCACCACCGATCCATATCCATATACTACCACCGCTACCACCACCGCTGCCATATACCACCACCATATATCCACCACCAATCCGAGTTCCTTGCTTATTAGGGTTGTTTTCGAGATCCATCTAGTTTCCGATTCGTGTTTCCTTGCCGGAGTAGGTTTCGGAAAAAAAAGTCGGGTAGCCACGCTCCGTTTTGATGAGGACATCAATACAATTGTTACACCCACAGCCCCTGCTGCTATACATACTGGACCAATTACTAGAGCTCGTGCACGCCAACTAAATTACCAGGTACTTTCGTTTCTTGGTAATGATTCTAATGTTCATGAGAATATGATGCTGCCTAAATTGGATACATTTGTTTTGCTTACAAATGAAGGGCCTAGCTTGGAGAAGGATGAACATTGGAGCAAGAACAAGAACGGAGTTACAAGTGATGATTTCAGGACTTTGAAGCCACCATAATGTGTGCATGAAGCCTTGGACGAAATATACAAGATGCCACTTCATAAATTTCGTCCCGAGGCTATTTTAGGTGCTGCGTCACCTTATTATTGGGCCAGGCCCATGTAATTTCGAAATACATAAGTATAGGCTATTTTTAGAGTCCGTATGTGTGGGGAAACAAGAGATAGGGTTGATTTCGGACCCCTCCACCAAGGGCCACGAAATTGCCCCCTCTTCCTCCATATATACAGCCCTTAGGGCATCGTTTAGACTTTGGGTTTTGTTTAGATTAAAAGTTCGCCATAGCTGCAACTTCGCGTACTTCGTTTGTGTTCAACGACCAGACAAAGGCGTCACAGAACCCCACCTTGATCAATAAAGCTTTCATCTTATATTCGCAATATCCAGATTGCAATCTTAGTTTCTTGCTTGTTCTTCGTTTGCTCGCAGGAAACAGACCCTCGTGGTCAGGTTGATCGTGCTCCCGCGTGGTCAATAACCTCTCGGAGTTGGTTTAGCGATTGCTAAGGCGCGACGTCCTCGCACGTTCGTAGTCGGATCGTCAAAGTCGACTTCCACCAAAGCGAAATCCACCATCTCATCGAAAGACGGGACACCTGATAGTGGCGGGGTGTCCCGATCTTTCGATGAGATGATAACTATCTATTTGGTGGAGACGACTTTGACGATCCGACTACAAACGTGCACGACGTTGCGCCTTAGCAATCGCTAAACCAATCTCCTGAGGTTACTGACGATGCCGGAAGCACGGTCAGCCTGACCACGAAGGTCTATTCCTGCAAGCAATCGAAGAACGAGCAAGAATATGATAAAGCAATCTGAATATTGCAAATATATATGAGGTATTGATAATGGTGGGGATCCGTAAGCGGTCTTGGTCTGGTCGTTGGACACAAACGAAGTACACGAAGTTGCAATGGCTAACTTTTAACTAAACAAATCCCAAGCAAAAGCTACTAGATGGATCTACTTATATAGGAGCAAGGGGTGGCGGCCAAGGAGGTGGGAGGACGTCCCAAGGCATCCTAAAACTAAATCTAGGTCGTACAAGGCCAATGGGCCCAAGTGGAGGTGATGTAACACCTTTGGACTTGTAGTTTGACTCGGATTCTGCTGCAGCGTCAGATTGTTTCGTCCACAACTCAACGCTCCGGACGAATTTGAAGGTGATTCCAATTGGGTTGGAAAGTGCACGAAATCTAGTTTCCAACAAAAAAAGAATCACCCAATTCGGAGTCCGTATGAAAAACTTGTGTGCGTTTTGAGTCAGGTGTGTCTGTGCAGTCCGAATCTGAATCCAGAACGTGAGAGACTTGGACTCTATCTTCTCTTGGGCAAAAAGTGACGTGAGAGAACATTTTGGACAGCAAATAAACATCTCTTTCTTCCTTATCTTCATATGTGAATTGTACAAATGTCCCATACACCTGCAATTAGACAAAACACAAAAGTGTGTGAAGTATTTTTGTTCTGGATAACATAAATAGATTATTGAATAGTTTGCACTAGAAATCACCTGACAAATATGCATATATGCAATATTTTTGGTCATATCCAAGGTAGTCATGTCCTCATCATCCTCCCCTTCTTGAAAATAAAGCCGTCCTCGGCGTTGCTTAATCTGAAATGTGGCTAACAAAAGAGACAAGGTGTACATGTTGTATATGTATATGTCATCCATTTTTACTTCCCTTGATTTTTGCATATATGACACATGAATAGATGAGTAACTTGCATAGTTCATAAAATCTAAAGCCAAAACATTAGCACAAGAAGTAGAAGGCATGAAAATATTGCAACTCAGTTTGCACATATAAGTGAAGCTCTTATTCATTTCAAAAGATTGACAATGTTCATCATTAAACCATCCCAACATTGGTGAATAAACCTTACTTGCATCAAATTTACATGCTACAACATGCTTAAATAAGCAAACATGCAATAAGTCATTCAACACAGAATCATCACCAAGATTAGAGGTCATATCAAAATGATTAAACATTGGTTTTTTTGCATCAATAGTTAATTCAATGGGTGCACTCAAAATTGTTGGTATTTCAGTTGTTTGATCACATGGCAAAGTCAAATTATCGACGTAGTGCTCTAAAATAGGTGGTGTGATCAAAGCAGTGGGTAGCTCATCAGATGGTGCATTCAAATTGACAAGGCATTCATCATTCTCATGTAGAGATGGAAGATCAGTACCTTTGTCATTACCTCTTATGATCAACTCAGATGATGTAGCCACTCTCGAGGGCGATGTGTCACATGGTGGAGGTGATGTAGTCCTGACAACAACGGATGTGGTTGTCATAGTATGCCTAGTAGTTGAAGGAACAATCATATCAACTCTTGGAATGTGCACCGTGCGCTTGTTCTCCTCGTGGCCAACACGTCGTTTTATTTCCTGTTCAGCTTTGCAAGCAAGATGAAACAAATGGTCCATAGGATAACACTCTTCATGAATTAGTATCTCTTGAATATCACGGTTTAATCCTCCCCAAAATCTATCCATAAAATCATCTTCACTTTCTTCTAAAGAGGAATGCAACAAGGTAGTTTGTAAATCATCATAATATTTTGTTACAGTTTCACTACCTTGTTTTAAGTGTTGCAACTTCTTAATCATGTCACGAGTATAATAAGCAGGAACGAAAGTATGTCGCATGGCAAGTTTCAAATCATCCCAAGTAGTAGGTATATAATCAGGGTGTAACCGACAATATTCACTCCACCACACCAAAGCATAACCAGTGAAAGAACCAACCGCAACCTTAACCTTTTTATGTTCATCGAAATTATGGGAAGCAAATATATTTTTTATGTCGAACTCCCATTCAATATATAAAGCAGGTTTAAAACGGCCATTAAATGGTGGTATAGATACATTAACCTGATCATGTGCATTTGGATGTTTGTGCACCTCTCGTGACGGTTGTGGTATTTGCAAAGGTGGTGGCACGTCTCCCGCGATCGACAAAGCCCATGAATTGACTCTGGATCCTGTCATGATTAGTAGAACAAGAAACAAAACCCAAAAATAATGTTCCTATAACTACTAGGATGTGGTGGTAAAACGCTCACAGTAAAGCAAATATCAATGTCTTACAAGTTCTGACCATGCAGCAGGCGGTGATCGGCAACCAGCGGTGTCAAGTAACTCCGAATATTGAGTAAAGCGATTGCCAGGGGAGCGTACATATACACGGTGTAGAAATATGTGGAGCTGGGTTGGCTATATATGGTAGCAAAAGATTAGCAATAATCAATTCAAAGATGCAATGTTGAATAAACGCTCAACGACGGTACTGTGCTGGTCCTAGGCTAGACCGGACTAGAGACGCGAGCCTAGAACACTAATGAGGTCACGTCGTAGCACAACTAGCATCAATGAAGGATACTAAGTAGCTCTGGACAGCAAGATATAAGTGAAGATCACAACGGCAGTAAAGATAATGAGGTGAAACAACAGCCAAGCAGGATATATCAACAACTTTGTCTCCAACTTTCCTCTGAAAAAGTTTGTGCCGATTTTTTTGTTTTTTTTTCTTCTTTTTTTTTTCCTCACACTTTTTTTTTCTTTCTCTCCTTTTTTTCTCTCTGACTTTTTTTTCTCCTTTTTTTCTCCTTTTTTTCTCTCTTTTTTTCTCCCTCTTTCCAAAACAAACTAGATAAGATGCAGATTGGATCAAGTGAAGATGTGAACGATCTCAACTATTATTATGACAATGAATGGTGGGTAGCACGTGGTGGAAATTGATGGATGGGTGGTGGACAGCGGAAGAGATAATGATGCAGCGGTGGCGTGACTAATGTGAACAGAACTCGAAACTCTAAACGGACTAGACACTAAGACCAGCAACTCGACACGACGATGCAACCGATAATTCAACTATGCAAGCAATGAAAAGAAAATTGCAAAGGCTCAGACTGGCTTGGACCAAGGATGAATAGATCTAACTCTTTTTTGTGGCTTTTTCTTGGATAATAGGTAAGAAAATAAATCTAATCTAGGAAAACTGGAAATTCTCACCGAGCAACCTGAAAACTGATACCACTTGATAGAGGCGAGGGTGTCCCGATCTTTCGATGAGATGATAACTATCGATTTGGTGGAGACGACTTTGATGATCCGACTACAAACGTGCACGACGTTGCGCCTTAGCAATCGCTAAACCAATCTCCTGAGGTTACTGACGATGCCGGAAGCACGGTCAGCCTGACCACGAAGGTCTATTCCTGCAAGCAATCGAAGAACGAGCAAGAATATGATAAAGCAATCTGAATATTGCAAATATATATGAGGTATTGATAATGGTGGGGATCCGTAAGCGGTCTTGGTCTGGTCGTTGGACACAAACGAAGTACACGAAGTTGCGTTGCCTAACTTTTAACTAAACAAATCCCAAGGAAAAAGCTACTAGATGGATCTACTTATATAGGAGCAAGGGGTGGCGGCCAAGGAGGTGGGAGGACGTCCCAAGGCAGCCTAAAACTAACCCTAGGTCGTACAAGGCTCATGGGCCCAAGTGGAGGTGATGTAACACCTTTGGACTTGTAGTTTGACTCGGATTCTGCTGCAGCATCAGATTGTTTCGTACACAACTCAACGCCCCGGACGAATTTGAAGGTGATTCCAATTGGGTTGGAAGGTGCACGAAATCTAGTTTCCAACAAAAAAAGAATCACCCAATTCGGAGTCCGTATGAAAAACTTGTGTGTGTTTTGAGTCAGGTATGTCTGTGCAGTCCGAATCTGAATCCAGAACGTGAGAGACTTGGACTCTATCTTCTCTTGGGCCAAAAGTGACGTGAAAGAACTTTTTGGACAGCAAATAAACATCTCTTTCTTCCTTATCTTCAT
>NW_021312910.1:0-1182 GCF_002162155.2 Triticum dicoccoides | reverse complement strand
CTCGACTTCTTATTCACCCTAGCTCTCTGTCCAGGAGTTGCACGTAGTTTCTGGTGTTTGTAGCCTACTGGAGGCCGTGGACAGCGCTGACCGTAGGGGTGGGCTGTGATGCGGTAGGTACGTGGCACGGTGTACCGAATACCCGTTAGGTATCTCGGGAACCCTGTTCACATCGTTCGGGGCCGTATGGGAAACCTCGGCCGGACTCCCTGCGGATGGAACCTGGATAGGCGATAAACCTGGACTAGAGACTTAGGTGTTTAGGTAGGTCGTGGTCTACACCCACGTCGGCTTTTGCTTGAAGTCTGCCGAGCACATGTCGTGTGCAGACGCTAAGTGGTGGAAACATGTATGAAGAAGTACACCCCTGCAGGGTTATCATGATCTATTCGAATAGCCGCGTCCGCGGTAAAGGACTACTTGGTTGCCTATACAGTTCATAGACAAGTAAATGGAAACTACTAAAAGCCTCAAGATAAGTGTGAGTGCTGAGGATGGCTCTTCCGTAGGAAGACGGAGGTGGATCCTCGGTAGTGTATTGAATTGGTGAGTAGTGGACTCGTGTGCGCAAAACCATTTCAAGTTGGAGTCTCGTAGGTTAGCCTAGCCAAGAGTCAAAGCTGGCTTGCTGCAATAACTCCACCAACCCTTCTTGATAATATGCATGTATGTAGGATCTGATGTAAGTCTTGCTGAGTACCTTTGTACTCATGTTGCCATAATTTACATTTTTACAGAAGACGCTGCAACCCCTTCTGATGGGTTCTACGTAGACGTTGACATCAATGAGTAGGCTAAGGCCCAGGTGGTGATCCTGAGCTTGTGAAGGACCACGTAGTATAGCTAGGCTTTCCAAGCCTCTTTTATTTTACTAGTTGTCTGTACTCAGACAAGTTACTTCCGCTGCTGGTTTGTATGACTGTATGACTTGAATGCTGGGTCGTGTGACCCGTACCTTGGTGTATGTTATGTATGGCTCTCTGAGCCTTAAATAAAGTACTTGTGTCATAGAGTCATGTTGTGATGCCTTGTTGTATTTGCACATATCGAGCATATTGTGTGTATGATTGAAATGCTTGGTATGTGTGGGATCTGACTATCTAGTTGTTTATCCTTAGTAGCCTCTCTTACCGGGAAATGTCTCCTAGTGTTACCACTGAGCCATGGTAGCTTGCTACTGCT
>NW_021312909.1:0-881 GCF_002162155.2 Triticum dicoccoides | reverse complement strand
AATATACGCTTTGATAAGTTGATCAAAGCATATAGTTTTATATGGACTTACGATGAAGCCTGTATTTACAATAAAGTGAGTGGGAGCACTACAGCCTTTCTGATTAGTATATGTGAGTGACATATTGTTGATCAGAAATGATGTAGAATTTTTCTGCAAAGCATAAAGGAGTGTTTTAAAGGAGTTCTTTAAAAGGAAAAGACCTCAGTAAAAGCTACTTACATATTGAGCATCAAGATCTATTGAGATAGATCAAGACGCTTGATAAGATTTTCAATGAGTACATACCTTGGCAAGATTTTGAAATAGTTCAAAATGGAACAGTCAAAGAAAGAGTTCTTGCCTGTGTTGCAAAGGTATGAAATTGAGTAAGACTCAAATCCCGACCACAGCAGAAAATAGAAAGAGAATGAAAAGTCATTCCCCGTGCCTTAGTCATAGGTTCTATAAAGTATGCTATGCTATGTACCAGACCTATTGTATACCTTGCTCTGAATTTGGCAAGAGAGTACAATAGTGATCTAGGAGTAGATCACTGGACATTGGTCAAGAATATCCTTAGTAAGGACTAAGGAGATGTTTCTCGATTATGGAGGTGATAAAAGAGTTTGTTGTAAAAGTTACATCAGTGCAAACTTTTACACTGATCCAGATGACACTAAGTCTCAACCTGGATACATATTGAAAGTGGGAGCAATTAGCTAGAGTAGCTTCGTGCAGAGCATTGTTGACATAAATATTTGCAAAATACTTACGGATCTGAATGTGACAGACCCGTTGACTAAGATTCTCTCACAAGCAAAACATGATCGCACCTTAGTACTCCTTGGGTGTTAATCACATAGCGATGTGAACTAGATGACTGAATCTAGTAAAACCCT
>NW_021312908.1:0-1206 GCF_002162155.2 Triticum dicoccoides | reverse complement strand
GTAGCTTTTATTTCGAGTTACTAACACTTAGCAACCGAACCGGTATCCAATACCCTGGTGCTACTAGGAGTACTAGTAAAGTACACATTAACATAATGTATATCCAATATACTTCTATCGACCTTGCCAGCCTTCTCATCTACCAAGTATCTAGGGTAATGCTGCTCCAGTGGTTGTTCCCCTTATTACAGAAGCACTTAGTCTCGGGTTTGGGTTCAACCTTGGGTTTCTTCACTAGAGCAGCAGCTGAATTGCCGTTTCATGAAGTATCCCTTTGTTCCCTTGCCCTTCTTGAAACTAGTGGTTTCACCAACCATCAACAATTGATGCTCCTTCTTGATTTCTACTTTCGCGGTGTCAAACATCATGAATATTTCAAGGATCATCATATCTATCCCTGATATGTTATAGTTAATCACGAAGCTCTAGCAGCTTGGTGGCAATGACTTTGGGGAAACATCACTATCTCATCCGGAGGATCAACTCCCACTCGATTCAAGTGATTGTTGTGCTCAGACAATCTGAGCACAAGCTCAACGATTGAGCTTTTCTCCCTTAGTTTGCAGGCTAAGAAAATCGTCGGAGGTCTTATACCTCTTGACGTGGGCACGAGCCTGAAATCCCAATTTCAGCCCTCGAAACATCTCATATGTTCCGCGACGTTTCGAAAACGTCTTTGGTGCCTCTACTTAAACCATTTAATTGAACTATCACGTAGTTATCAAAACGTGTATGTTCGATGTTCGCAACATCGACAAACGACGTTGGGGTTCAGCACACTGAGCGGTGCATTAAGGACATAAGCTTTCTACTGATCGCATAATTGCTACTATCAACTTTCAACTATATTTTCTCTAGGAACATATCTAAACAGTGGAACTAAAGCGCGAGCTTACGACATAATTTGCAAAAGGTCTTTTGACTATGTTCAGGATAATTAAGTTCATCTTATGAACTCCCACTTAGATAGACATCCCTCTGGTCATCTAAGTGATCACATGATCCGAGTCAACTAGGCCGTGTCCGATCATCACGTGAGACGGACTAGTCATCATCGGTGAACATCTTCATGTTGATCGTATCTACCATACGACTCATGCTCGACCTTTCGGTCTCCGTGTTCCGAGGCCATGTCTGCACATGCTAGGCTCGTCAAGTTAACCCTAAGTGTTTTCGCTGTGTAAAACTGTCTTACACCCGTTGTAT
>NW_021312907.1:0-1159 GCF_002162155.2 Triticum dicoccoides | reverse complement strand
TACACCATGGTAGAAACAATCACTATACTCTTGTTCATAAGGATAAAAATATTACTTTGCTTCCTATGACTCCTGATTCCATTTTGAAAGATGATATTAATAGAGCTAATAAAGCACAACAGGAGAAGAATAAGAGTGAAAATCAGATTGTGGCAAAAGAATTTGAGCAACAAATGAAGCTTAATAATAAACCATCTAGTGTTGCTTCTGAAATTAAATTGAAAAGTGCATGTTTATTTGCCACCAAATCTGATATTGATGAGCTAGATTTCAGCAAATCTGTTTGCTATGCTTTTGTGTGCAAAGAGGCATTATTTTCATTCGAGGACGTGCCTTCCTCTTTGCCTCCTGCTGTCACTAACATTTTGCAGGAGTTCGCTGACGTTTTTCCACAAGACGTGCCACCGGGATTACCGCCTATTCGAGGGATTGAGCATCAGATTGATTTCATTCCCGGTGCTTCACTGCCAAACCGTGCACCATACCGTACCAATCCAGAGGAGACGAAGGAGATTATGCGTCAAGTACAAGAGCTTCTCGACAAAGGTTATATACGCGAATCCCTTAGTCCTTGTGTTGTTCCTATTATTCTAGTGCCGAAAAAGGATGGTACATCACGTATGTGTGTTGATTGTAGAGGCATTAATAATATTACTATTCGTTATCGTCATCCTATTCCTAGGCTAGATGATATGCTTGATGAATTGAGTGGCTCTACAGTATTCTCCAAAGTTGATTTGCGTAGTGGCTACCATCAAATTCGTATGAAATTGGGAGATGAATGGAAAACAGCATTTAAAACTAAGTTTGGATTATATGAGTGGTTAGTCATGCCTTTTGGGTTAACTAATGCACCTAGTACTTTCATGAGATTAATGAACGAAGTTTTACATGCTTTCATTGGACGATTTGTGGTAGTTTACTTTGATGACATATTGATTTATAGCAGATCTTTGGAAGAACATTTGGAACATTTACGTGCTGTTTTTATTGCTCTACGTGATGCACGTTTGTTTGGTAACCTTGGGAAGTGCACCTTTTGCACCGACCGAGTATCTTTTCTTGGCTATGTTGTTACTCCACAGGGAATTGAAGTTGATAAAGCCAAGATTGAAGCTATTGAGAGTTGGCCGCAGCCCAAAACGGTCACACAAGTGAG
>NW_021312906.1:0-1446 GCF_002162155.2 Triticum dicoccoides | reverse complement strand
AAATACTTATCATTTAATTCAAAGACCCTAAGATGACCTAGAAAATTGTGCAACACTTTTGGCAGAGGTTCTGAACCAAGACAAAAATGATGGACATTTTAGAAGGGCATTTCAGGTTCATTGAAAAAGTTTTTAGTAAACCCTAGTTGGTTTCAGAGGGGGCTGGGGGTTCTGACATCCCCATTTCAAGTTTCTGATGAAAGGATAGACATGATGCAACACTCTAATGCATGAACTAGCTAGGGTGTGACAACTCACCCCCACTCAAAAGAATCTCGACCCGAGATTTGGGTTCCTCCGGGAAGAAGGCGGGATACTCGAGTCGAAGACGATCCTCCCTTTCCCAAGTTGCTTCATTCTCAGAATGGTGCGACCATTGAACCTTGAGAAACTTGATATTATGACGTCGAGTGGTACGCTCAGCTTGATCGAGGATACGAACGGGGTACTCTTGATACGTGAGATTATCTTGGAGATCAAGCGTTTCGTGGTCTACTCCACGAATAGGATCTGAGAAGCAACGCCTGAGTTGAGAAACGTGGAAGACGTCGTGGACTCTGGAGAGATGCGGAGGTAGTTCCAATTGGTAGGCAACTTCTCCTCGTTTTGCGAGAATGCGAAAGGGTCCAATGTAACGAGGAGCCAATTTGCCCTTGATACCGAAGCGATGGGTTCCCTTCATAGGAGTAACCCGAAGGTAAGCCTTCTCGTCAACCTCAAAAGTCATAGCCTTATGTTTTCGGTGATATTGACTCTTTTGACGAGATTGGGCTGTTTTCAACTTTTCACGAACGATGCGAACTTGCTCTTCTGCTTCCTGAATCATATCCGGGCCAAAGAATTGTCTTTCCCCGGTTTCTGACCAGTTAAGAGGCGTTCGACACCTTCGTCCATAGAGAACTTCAAAAGGGGCTTTGCCCAAGCTGGATTGATAGCTGTTGTTATAAGCAAATTCGGCAAATGGAAGGCATTGCTCCCACTCCATTCCGAACGAGATAACAGAAGCTCGAAGCATGTCTTCTAGAATCTGGTTGACGCGTTCCACTTGACCACTTGATTGAGGGTGGAAAGCGGTACTAAAAGAAAGGCGGGTTCCCATAGCATTTTGGAAACTTTCCCAAAATCGAGAGGTGAAAAGACTTCCTCGATCCGAGTTAATTTCCAAAGGAACACCATGGAGAGACACTATTCGGGAGATGTACAAGTCTGCTAACTGACTAGCAGTTATACTCTCACGAACAGGTAAGAAATGGGCCACTTTGGAAAGACGGTCGATAACGACGAAGATAGCGTTATTCCCTCTCTTGGTCCTGGGAAAACCGGTAATGAAGTCCATACCAATTTTATCCCATTTCCATTCAGGAATAGCTAGGGGTTGAAGGGTGCCAGCAGGCCGTTGATGCTCTGCTTTTACACGACGACAGACGTCGCAATTAGCAATATACT
>NW_021312905.1:0-1276 GCF_002162155.2 Triticum dicoccoides | reverse complement strand
CGGTAACACTAGGAGACATTTCCCGGTAAGAGAGGCTACTAAAGATAAACAACTAGATAGTCAGATCCCACACATACCAAGCATTTCAATCATACACACAATATGCTCGATATGTGCAAATACAACGAAGCATCACAACATGACTCTACGATACAAGTACTTTATTTAAGGCTCAGGGAGCCATACATAACATACACAAAGGAACGGGTCACACGACCCAGCATTCAAGTCATACAGTCATACAAACCAGCAGCGGAAGTAACTTGTCTGAGTACAGACAACTAGTAAAATAAAAGAGGCTTGGAAAGCCTAGCTATACTACGTGGTCCTTCACAAGCTCAGGATCACCACCTGGGCCTTTAGCCTACTCGTTGATGTCAATGTCTACATAGAACCCATCAGAAGGGGTTGCAGCGTCTTCTGTAAAAATGTAAATTATAGCAACATGAGTACAAAGGTACTCAGCAAGACTTACATCAGATCCTACATACATGCATATTGTCAAGAAGGGTTGGTGGAGTTATTGCAGCAAGCCAGCTTTGACTCTTGGCTAGACTATCCTACGATACTTCAACTTGAAATGGTTTTGCGCACACGAGTCCACTACTCACCACTTCAATACACTACCGAGGATCCGCCTCCGTCTTCCTACGGAAGAGCCATCCTCAGCACTCACACTTATCTTGAGGCTTTTAGTAGTTTCCATTTACTTGTCTATGAACTGTATAGGCAACCAAGTAGTCCTTTACCGCGGACGCGGCTATTCGAATAGATTATGATAACCCTGTAGGGGTGTACTTCTTCATACATGTTTTCACCACTTAGCGTCTGCACACGACATGTGCTTGGCAGACTTCAAGCGAAAGCCGACGTGGGTGTAGACCACGACCTACCTAAACACTTAAGCCTCTAGTCCAGGTTTATCGCCTATCCAGGTTCCATCCGCAGGGAGTCCGGCCGAGGTTTCCCATACGGCCCCGAACGATGTGAACAGGGTTCCCGAGATACCTAACGGGTATTCGGTACACCCGGCCACGTACCTACCGCATCACAGCCCACCCCTACGGTCAGCGCTGTCCACGGCCTCCAGTAGGCTACAAACACCAGAAACTACTTGCAACTCCTGGACAGAGAGCTAGGGTGAATAAGAAGTCGAGCGGGGTCATATTTCAGGGCCCAATGCATGGTAGTAACTGTATCTTAAATCACACATACAGATCTCAGTGCTTAAGGTCGGCTTCAATGAAACAACCCACCATGTACTCCTACATGGCCT
>NW_021312904.1:0-1033 GCF_002162155.2 Triticum dicoccoides | reverse complement strand
GGCCTCGTCCCCTGGCTGCGCTCAGCGCTCCCTGCCGGCGCCCGTCCGCGCGGCCCCACTCCGGCGTCGCCTCCGGCTGCCGCGCGCACCACCGCGGCCTCGCCCCGCTCCGGCCATGGCCACGCCGTGGCCACCGGCCTCCCCTGTTCCCGTACCCTCCCGGGTCTGCCTGCACCTGGGCGTGCGCCTGTTCGGGTCGTGCGTTGCGCCCGCAACCACTAGCGACCAGACCCGCTAGGCCCTCTAGGGCCAATGACATGGGGGGCCCCAGCCCCAGAACGAAAAAAAAAGAATTAAAAGAATTAAATATATATATATATAATAAATAAATTAATAAATTAATTAACTAATTAATTAATTAATTAATTAATTGTTTAACTAATTAATTAACTTATCTAATCTTGTTTAGTTTAACTAATTAAGATTAATTAACCTAATAAATAGTTACCCTAATTGTTAATTAGCTAAACAATCCCTAACAGGTGGGACCCACCTGTCAGGGTTGACTCAGTCAACCCCTGTTGACTGCTGACGTCAGCATGACATCATGCTGACGTCATAAATTCATTTTTCAAATTAATTAATTAATTAATTAAATTCCAGAAATTAATAAAATCTTTAGAAAATCATATCTTTTAATCCGTAACTCGGATTAAAATATTTTCAACATGAAAGTTGCTCAGAACGACGAGACGATTCCGGATACGCAGTCCGTTCGTCCGCCACACCCCCCTAACCTATCGAACCCGCAACTTTCCCCCTCCGGCTCCTCTGCCCGAAAACACGAAACACCGGGAATACTTTCCCGGATGTTTTCCCCCCCTTCACCGGTATCACCTACTACCGCGTTAGGGCACACCGAACACCGCGTATTGCCTTGTTATATTTTGTGATGCTTTGTTTGCTCTGTATTCATTATTTCTTCCCCCTCTTCTCTCCGGTAGACTACGAGACCGACGCTGCTGCTGACCAGTTCGACTACGGAGTTGACGACCCCTCTCTCTTGCCAGAGCAACCAGGCAAGCCCCCCCTT
>NW_021312903.1:0-1535 GCF_002162155.2 Triticum dicoccoides | reverse complement strand
CTTTGACAAGCATGAGTTAAAGAATTTTGTTTATGCTTCACCAAAACAAAAATTCAAAGCTAGCGATGCCTATGATACAAGTAAAGGCTACCAGTTTGTCATTGGTCTAAAACAAAAACTTAACTATACTCCCTCCTTTCTGGTTTACTTGGCCAATCTTAGAAATCTCGTCAACTAAAAATCGTCATATAAGCATAAAATCGCTTACCCTAGAGGAAACAACTATCCATAGAAAAATATATAATCTGTGGCGAAAGATTGGGAGCTCACCGTGCCGGAGATTCGGAGGCCTCGGTGGAGGTCAGTGGCGGTGACGATCCAATGCAGCCCTCGTGGTGCCATCGCGCAGCCGCCGATGGATGGATGACACTGCGGATGGAAAGAGCTTCAACTGTGGCGCTGCGGACGTCTGGATTTACCACCGCGACACGAACGAGCGGATCACCACGTTGTCGTGGACTAGGGTGGAAGGGTCAAAGGCTATCAAAGGCAGGAAAGGGGATCCTAGTAAATTTGTGCTACAAGTTGTTCTGGCCTACACCGTGAACTGTGTTTCTTTAACTAAGTTCCTCAAGTAGCTTACTTCAGTAATTATGTTATGGAAAAATTCTGGTGCGACTTATACAATGGACAACGCAAGGTGCCTTGGGCCAGCTAGGAGAAGCTCTCGGTGCCATGGAAAAGTTGAGGTGTTGGCTTCAGGGATATGGAGGCTTTCAAGTAAACATTTTGGCTCGCGAGGTTGGCGGATCCTAAATGAGTATGTTTTTTTGTAGGACGAGCTACACGGTACCCTATATCCTCACCGTCCAAACTGGACCAGGTGCGTATGGATGTGTGCAAAGACTCGTTCTCGATGCAGGCTGTTTTGAGCCATGCAGTGTCATTAGCAGCTGGTACAGCTTTCTAGGCACGCATGGCAGTGTAGTGGGGCAGTAGGGTATAGGTCCTAGGTTCCTAGGAGTTTGTCCGCATGGCGCACAGTACTAGTCACCATTGCTTGTCCAGAAGAATCTGCATGTGCTACAATTTTCTTGAATGTATTTTTTATATGCATGGCTACACGGTGCGTTGTGTGATGGCATTGGGTTTCCATATTTCTTAGTTTTCAATTTATCTTACTGCGAGTGCAAGATGTCGGCCAGGCTACATGAATTTCTTTCTTGAGAGTTAAGAGAGAGAGGTGAAGACGGAATGAGAATGCTTGTGTTTTCATGTAAGAATGTTGTTAAATTAAAAAAGAGAAAACATGAGGAGAAAGTGAGACTGTTGTGCATGCATGTCAGGAGACTTTAATGCATGAGAGAGAGACGGGGAAGAGAGATGTGCAGCGAGTTCTTTGTCCTTTGTTCGCATGCGGACATGATAAAGAAAGAGCCTACTGCTACTACAGCTAATCACCTTGGGTTGCTTTCAAAAAAGTCTGTCACAAGCACCAATCTCAAAGGCATTGAACGGGCTGGATAGAGGGTACCGTGTAGCTTGAGCTATGCTAGAACTTTGCGATCCTAAATTGTCCTGAGTCACTCTGTGGA
>NW_021312902.1:0-768 GCF_002162155.2 Triticum dicoccoides | reverse complement strand
CTGACTGGGGTTTGACCAGGGGTGGGGCCCGCTGTCAGTGGCCTAGGGGGTTGGTTAGCGCGTCATTAGTGGCTAATGACAGCGCCACGTCACTGGCCACCGGAGTTCGGCCGGCGGCGACCCGAAACGCGGCGGAAGTTCACCGGGGTTGCGCTACGGGCGGCGGCTGGACGTGCGAAGGGCACCAGAAGGTAGCCCGTGCCCGTGCGCATCTAGGGGGGCCAACGGGAGGTGCGGGGGTGGCCGGGGTTCGCCGGAATGGAGCCCGAGGCGGCGGCCGGAGCTCGGGTGGGTGCGGGGTTAGCGCTGCAGCTTGCAAACAAGCTAGCTGCCACGCTAGCGTTGCTCCACGGGTCGTTGCGAGTGCAACGGACGCACGCGCGGGGCCATTTGGTCACCGGGGCTTCGCCGACGACGAGTCCGTGCGGCGGAGCGTCTCGGCTCCGGTAGAGGGGGCGGCTAGAGCTCGTAATCGGGCTTGGGGTTAGGGGGAAACGAAGCAGGGACTCACGGGGATCGTGCAGGGAGGGTCAGCGAGCTCGGGGAAGCGACGATGGTGGCGAATTGACGGTGAAGATCCTCGGCGGCCGGCGATGGAAACGGCGATGCCGGCGGCGTTGTGGCGTGTCCGTAGGGCCGTGGGTCGGTGGGGAGGAAGGAGGGGTCGAGGGGGAGCTCCTGGGCGCATCGGCGAGGCTAGGGGTGGCCGGTGGCCACGGGGAAGCTTGTCGGCGGCGGCGGGTGTGTTCGGTGGCTGCGCGCGAGAGA
>NW_021312901.1:0-2153 GCF_002162155.2 Triticum dicoccoides | reverse complement strand
CCGCTGCTCCCCCCTCCTCCCCCCCCACCCCGTGGCGGCCGGCGTTCCACGGGCTTCGACAACCGTTGGGATGCCCCCTCCCATGATGTCCATGGTTCCCTCGTGCAGCCCTCACGTTACTCGTCGTCGGGGGCTGACCGTGGACGCTCGCCCGACAAGACATATCGCCGGGAGGCGTACCGGCAGTCCGATTCGTGGTGCCAGTCCACCCGTCACTCCCCTTCTCCGGAGCGGCACCGAGGTCGCAGCCATTCCTATAGGACCTTGAGAAGAGGTGTCTAGAAGGGGGGTGATTAGACACTAAGTACCAAAGTTGAAGTTTTTAACTTCTTTAAGTTTAAGTGGAGTTTAGGCACAAGTTTAACATTCACAATACATAACAAGCAAGCATGCAAAGAGTTTATGAGCAGCGGAAAGTAAAGCATGCAACTTGCAAGAATGTAAAGGGAAGGGTTTTGGAGGATTCAAACGCAATTGGAGACACGGATGTTTTTGGCGTGGTTCCGATAGGTGGTGCTATCGTACATCCATGTTGATGGAGACTTCAACCCACGAAGGGTAATGGTTGCGCGAGTCCACGGAGGGCTCCACCCATGAAGGGTCCATGAAGAAGCAACCTTGTCTATCCCACCATGGTCGTCGCCCACGAAGGACTTGCCTCACTAGCGGTAGATCTTCACGAAGTAGGCGATCTCCTTGCCCTTACAAACTCCTTGGTTCAACTCCACAATCTTGTCGGAGGCTCCCAAGTGACACCTAGCCAAGCTAGGAGACACCACTCTCCAAGAAGTAACAAATGGTGCATTGATGATGAACTCCTTGCTCTTGTGCTTCAAATGATAGTCTCCCCAACACTCAACTCTCTCTCATAGGATTTGGATCTGGTGGAAAGAAAATTTGAGTGGAAAGCAACTTGGGGAAGGCTAGAGATCAAGATTCATATGGTAGGAATGGAATATCTTGGCCCCAACACATGAGTAGGTAGTTCTCTCTCAGAAAATGTATGCTGGAAGTGTAGGTTCAGTCTGATGGCTCTCTCCACGAATGAAGAGGAGGTGGAGGGGTATATATAGCCTCCACACAAAATCTAACCGTTACACACAATTTACCAAACTCGGTGAGACCGAATCATCAAACTCGGTCGGACCGATTTAGCAAATCTAGTGACTGTTAGGGTTTTCGGTGGGACCGAAATGCAACTCGGTAGGACCGATATGGTTAGGGTTAGGGCATAACGTAATCTCGGTGAGACCGATTACACAAACTCGGTGAGATCGATTTTGGTAATAAGTCTTTCAGAGAGTTGGTCAGGCAAGCTCGGTTGGACCGATTACACAAACTCGGTAGGACCGATTTTGGTAATGAGTTAACCAGGAAGTTTGCATTGTAATCTCGGTAGTACCGATTGCTCAAACTCGGTGAGATCGATTCTAGTAATGGACATACACAGAGAGATTACAATCCCATCTCGGTGAGACCGAGATCCCTATCGGTAAGACCGATTTGTCTAGGGTTTGTGGCAGTGGCTATGACAGCTGAACTCGGTGACGCCGGATAGAAAGAATCGATGGGGCCGAGTTTGACTTTAGGTTTAGGTCATATGTGTGGAAATGGGAGAGTTGTTGAGAATTTTGGAGCATATCACTAAGCACTTGAAGCAAGAGGCTCATTAAGCAACACCTCATCCCTTCTTGATAGTATTGGCTTTTCCTATAGACTCAATGTGATCTTGGATCACTAAAATGTAAAAATGAAGAGTCTTGAGCTTGAAGCTTGAGCCAATCCTTTGTCCTTAGCATCTTGAAGAAGTTCCCACATCCTTTAGTCCATGCCAGTCCATTGTTGAACTTATCTGAAATATACTAGATAAAAGTGTTAGTCCAACAAGAGATATGTTGACATTAATTACCAAAACCACCTAGGGAGCACTTGTGCTTTCAATCTCCTCCTTTTTGGTAATTGATGACAACATACATCAAAGCTTTAGATAAAGATATAAAGAATAGCAAGTAAAGCTTTGGAAAGACATGTAACAAGCATGGGCTCCCCCTACGTGTATGCAATCATGTAAACATGGAATGTAGAAGCATGTGAGAGCATGACCATGATAGAGCAGGAAATGTGTTACATGTATCTTGGCCATATACATCAGA
>NW_021312900.1:0-2968 GCF_002162155.2 Triticum dicoccoides | reverse complement strand
ATCAAGTGGGAGTTAATCTTCCAAATAAGATATTAATTGACAAAAGTTCTCTAGTCACTATCACCAAGTTACTAGAACTCTATGATGAACTATAATATGCAAGGGATGACGAAAACAATTCCCAAGCTCTTCGCGATGCTAAAATCGGGGAAGGTAGAAATCAAGAAAAGCATCAAGTGTTGATGGTTGACAAGACCACTAGTTTCAAGTAAAAGGGCAAGGTAAAGAAAGGGAACTTCAAGAAGAATGGCAAGCAAGTTGTCACTCCCATGAAGAAGCCCAAAGCTAGATCCAAGACTGAAACTGAGTGCTTCTACTACAAAGGATTGGTCACTAGAAGTGGAATTGCCCTAGATATTTGGCGGATAAGAAGGATGGCAAAGTGAACAAAGGTATATTTGATATACATGTTATTGATGTGTACTTTACTAGTGTTCATAGCAACCCCTCTGTATTTGATATACATGTTATTGATGTGTACTTTACTTGAAATGGGAGTTGCAGAATGAACAGAGACTAGTTAAGGTTGAAGTGACGATGTGTGTTGGAAGTGGTTCCAAGATTGATATGATCAACATCGCACACTCCCTATACTTTCAGGATTAGTGTTGAACCTAAATAAATGTTATTTGGTGTTTGCGTTAAGCATGAATATGATTTGATCATGTTTATTGCAATACGGTTATTCATTTGAAGTCAGAGAATAATTGTTGTTCTGTTTAAATGAATAAAACCTTCAATGGGCATACACCCAATATAAATGGTTTATTGAATCTCGATCGTAGTGATACACATATTCATAATATTGAAGCCAAAAGATGGAAAGTTAATAATGATAGTGCAACTTATTTGTGGCATACCGTTTAGGTCATATTGGTGTAAAGCGCATGAAGAAAATTCATGCTGATGGGCTTTTGGAATCACTTGATTATGAATCAGTTGATGCTCGCGAACCATGCCTCATAGGAAAGATGACTTAGAAGAATTGATACGGTTTCATCAAATTCATATACTCCATCCTTATGGTTTACGATGTCGGTTTTCTCACATCTTCGGGAAAATTCCTTCTCTGGCTCTTCCGGTAGCGGCATAAACTTTTCCTCAATTCTTCTGTCCTTTCATCTTGGTAAGGTTATTCCGAGACTGAGTCTTCTTAGATGACGGGTCTGGCACCAATACTAAACAACTATCGATATCTCATGGTGGTCATCGAACAATTTGACTGGGTCCCTGCAGAAAACGGGTCTGGGTTGAACTTCACCGTATGACCTACGGTTGGCAACAGCTGCCTTGTACAAGGGAAAATTGTCATATCATTCTATGGTTCAAACAAGGTTTTGATCATCATCTCTCTACTATGGGCAAGTCACTCAGATTTACCATCCCATACAGCAAGGCGAATAAAAATAGTAAGTCGGTATGGTGATCAATCCACCCCGCACCTAAATCATTACCTTCTATATGGTTTAGCGAATCTCGTATTCTAACACTCGGTCATCCTCACAAGCATTGCAGAATTTCTCTTGTCCACGAACTGGGTTCAGAAAAAAATCCATTGATTCTGCAAGCCAAAGAAACATCTATTGTTCCTTCACAACTCTCAGGTTTTGCGTTACTCCTATAAGATCGTCTTTTGATAAAGTCGTATCTTCTTCCAGGGTTTTCCCTTCAGCAAGAGTGTGCTTGCTTCTTGGCAGGTCATGGGACATGTGGGTTATGGCCCATCTCATCACTTGCAAACCTTGAAATCATCATCAGGCAACTAATCATTATTCCAACATCCAGCTTCCTAGCATTTCTTAAATCCATCCAATTTTAGTGTCTTCCTTCCTTCTATTGGTACCAAACTAAGACGTGATTACTCAGACTCATCACGGCGTTACAATTGCTCCATATTACCAACATTATACCTCCTTTATATTCCAATAGTACTTCATCCCTTCATACTCTTGGGATATCCCACATATCAAGATAAAACTCGTACTTATTTTGTCCAAAGTCCACTCCTGGAATATCATAATCCTTTCCAGAGGTCAAGTGTCCTCATAGGGTATGTACTACCACCCTTAAAATGCACAAATCTTCCATAGACCATATTTCTCATATCCTCGAAAATGGTCAAAATCTTTCTTCATAGAGTAACTACTCATAAAATCCAAATCAGTACCAACGATGCTAACTTTACTAATTCTCAAATTCTTACAATCTCCTGCATTTCCATTACATGCCTCAACTAAACACCTCAATATAAAAGAATTGTTCCCACTACTACTACTATATTTCTCAAAGACTCAAATATTTAGCACAAGCCTCCTTCTTTGTGGGAAAATCTCTAGCAAAGCGCCCTACTTCATTAGAGCGGAAACATATTACTTCTGACAAGTATCGAGGTTTCCTTGTGATTTCGAAGCCTCCTTGGGTCCTCGGCTTCCTTTTTTGGGCAACCACTGAAGTAGTGCCCTGACTCCTTGCACCTGAAACAGGTGATATGACTCAGGTCCTTCGTGGAATCCAATCTATTTCTCTTCCTGGTTTTTTCCGTTCCAATCAGGGCTTCTATTTCCTGTGGGTCATACTCTACTTCCTCTATCGGGAATTCTACTAGATCTCCATTCAGTCAATTCTGGGAGATGTGTCCTTCTTCTCCACATGAATAGCACGACTTGGTGCAGGGTTTAATTGGTTCTGCTTTAGGTGTGTCCTCCACCTCTTCCTTCATCACTGGTTCTTCTAAAATTTCCATGAGGGCTCCTTTCATTGCTTCTTTCTTCTGTTGGATGGTTCTTTGAACCACGGGGTAAATGTGATACTGAGCAGGGTAGTGGGTTGTCCCTTCACACAAGAAACAAGTAATCTGCCTAGTTGGGCATTCTTCATCTGGGTGACTTTCTTCACAATGAGGGCATTCATCCTTGTGGTTGTTATGGTTATGTCCTATTTCTCCACAAAGCTTGCATGCGCAAGGTTT
>NW_021312899.1:0-1506 GCF_002162155.2 Triticum dicoccoides | reverse complement strand
TCTCTCTCTCTCTCTCTCTCTCTCTCTCTCTCTCTCTCATAGTATCATTTAAAAAAATACATTTTCTAATGCAACATAATGTCATGTGTAATAGGTTGTTTCAGTTGTGCAGAACAAAATTATAAAAAGGCAATGTGAAGTGAGGATTGGAGTATCTAGTTTAACAATTATCAATGAGTACACATGGCAATTGGTTGTATTGCTTTAGATGACAAAATTATATTGGAAATTAGAAAATGACTATGCACGAGAATATCTCAAAGCATAACATTAAAAAATTAAGAAAACTAACATACATATGCCGAAGATGAGATTCTCCATTGATTCATCAGAAATGGAAGAGTGAAAGGTAGAAGTTTATATTACTTTTTGAATAATGAGCTAGTTATTAACTACAATGTCGTCGATCTTTTATTTTGGTGTAGCATGATCCTTAGCAATAAACTAATACACTTATTGCAGATATTTTCCAAAAATAAAAAAAAATCAGAAGAGACCACAACCATTCATATATATTTAATGTTAAATTAACGAACGATGATGTGATGAAAATTTAAATAAAAATAATTTCAATGCGCCAAATATCTGACTACAAAATAACTAAATAGTTTCTCCATGGTGTATTTAAAAGTTTAAACGTGTGTCAAATAGACCAATAATATAATAAAATGGAGAAAACATGAACACAACAAGATACTAAATTCAGCCATGCAAACACACGGGTTCACACTGCTAGTTGCATACATATTACATCATACAAGTTTATAGATGTAGCGGGAGGAACAACAATGGTGACATAACCATACGTCGCAAGTACATGCCAAACTGGCCGGGTATATTATTTACTATGATATGGCTTATTACATGACGCATCATAGTACGTAGAGCTCCTATATGTCCCAAGATCATGCAGTCAGCTGCAGATTCCTCACAATGAGAGGGAGCCCGTACTTGGGCATCAGCGTGATGAAATTGCTGGGCTTGTGCACGTAAGTGGGGGACAGGGTGAAGGAGAAACTCTTGATGATGGTCGCTATCACAATCTGCACCTCAACCATGGCGAAGTTTTGCCCGGCACAAACCCTCGGCCCGAATGAGAAGGCCAGCAGCGCGTGTGAATGCTTGGCGGCTCTCGATAAGCCATTCTGGAACCTCATCGGATTAAACTCGTCGGCGTCGGGTCCCCAAATCTCCTTGTCCCGGTGCAACAAAACTAATGGTATTGTTATCATCGTTCCTTTCGGCACCTTCACGTGCGTTAGGATAGTGTCTGAGGCAGTCTTCCTCTGGAGGAAAGCTATGGGGCCATAGAGCCTCAGTGTCTCCAAGAGCAACATGTTAAGCTGCAAGTCACCACGGCGTTTATTCTTCTATGGATATGGATAAAAAAAAGGTATGAGATTTAACGCTAATCTATAAGGCTAGCCATAGTGGGAGTAACTTAGATAGTAACTTAACACATCCCATGACAATTTTGCTTATGTGGCAAGTATTTAATGAGCAAAG
>NW_021312898.1:0-2212 GCF_002162155.2 Triticum dicoccoides | reverse complement strand
AAGAGGCTACCGATCTGCCATGTGCATCGACCCCAAGATCTTGGAGCGGCCCTTTGCCATCGAGGTGGCCATCAAAGATGTGTGTATGGATGACACCATGCAGTTGTCCATATTAAATGATAGGGCACGTCCATTCTTTAAGTTCAAAGCTGCAGCGGTGATACCCAAACTATCGTAAGTCACCGACCGTGATGAGGTCTCAGGCCCATACAAGGTGAAGGACCCAATCGTAATCTCCTCCATTGTTGAGGACTAGCCATTTTAGCTAACTAATCCATGTTTCTTCTTAATTGTACCATATTTCTAGTTAGTTGTGCAATGTGATGTCCAATTATGCAATGCGAAGTTTTAAGTATGCAATATTTAATTTAAATAAGGCAATGTGATGTTCAATTGCACATTGTTCAGTTCAATTATGCACTGTTTAGTTTAGTCGTGCAATGTGATCTTTAAGTAATATAGAAGTGCACAACACTAGAATATACCTCTTTCTCAAAGTATTTCTATGGCAGTTGAAAGTGACATAGAATTGATGTACCAGAAATAATGAAAGTTGATACAGTATAATCTGGTTGAGCAACAAATGACGAACCAAGTTTGCTTCATATGCATATTACAAGATGCTTCTTGCTTGCATTTAGTTTTATAAAGCATGACATTAATATAATCCTATGGAAAAATCTTTCGCATATTTCAATGCATCTCTCTCTCTCTCTCTCTCTCTCTCTCTCTCTCTCTCTCTCTCATAGTATCATTTAAAAAAATACATTTTCTAATGCAACATAATGTCATGTGTAATAGGTTGTTTCAGTTGTGCAGAACAAAATTATAAAAAGGCAATGTGAAGTGAGGATTGGAGTATCTATTTTAACAATTATCAATGAGTACACATGGCAATTGGTTGTATTGCTTTAGATGACAAAATTATATTGGAAATTAGAAAATGACTATGCACGAGAATATCTCAAAGCATAACATTAAAAAATTAAGAAAACTAACATACATATGCCGAAGATGAGATTCTCCATTGATTCATCAGAAATGGAAGAGTGAAAGGTAGAAGTTTATATTACTTTTTGAATAATGAGCTAGTTATTAACTACAATGTCGTCGATCTTTTATTTTGGTGTAGCATGATCCTTAGCAATAAACTAATACACTTATTGCAGATATTTTCCAAAAATAAAAAAAATCAGAAGAGACCACTACCATTCATATATATTTAATGTTAAATTAACGAACGATGATGTGATGAAAATTTAAATAAAAATAATTTCAATGCGCCAAATATCTGACTACAAAATAACTAAATAGTTTCTCCATGGTGTATTTAAAAGTTTAAACGTGTGTCAAATAGACCAATAATATAATAAAATGGAGAAAACATGAACACAACAAGATACTAAATTCAGCCATGCAAACACACGGGTTCACACTGCTAGTTGCATACATATTACATCATACAAGTTTATAGATGTAGCGGGAGGAACAACAATGGTGACATAACCATACGTCGCAAGTACATGCCAAACTGGCCGGGTATATTATTTACTATGATATGGCTTATTACATGACGCATCATAGTACGTAGAGCTCCTATATGTCCCAAGATCATGCAGTCAGCTGCAGATTCCTCACAATGAGAGGGAGCCCGTACTTGGGCATCAGCGTGATGAAATTGCTGGGCTTGTGCACGTAAGTGGGGGACAGGGTGAAGGAGAAACTCTTGATGATGGTCGCTATCACAATCTGCACCTCAACCATGGCGAAGTTTTGCCCGGCACAAACCCTCGGCCCGAATGAGAAGGCCAGCAGCGCGTGTGAATGCTTGGCGGCTCTCGATAAGCCATTCTGGAACCTCATCGGATTAAACTCGTCGGCGTCGGGTCCCCAAATCTCCTTGTCCCGGTGCAACAAAACTAATGGTATTGTTATCATCGTTCCTTTCGGCACCTTCACGTGCGTTAGGATAGTGTCTGAGGCAGTCTTCCTCTGGAGGAAAGCTATGGGGCCATAGAGCCTCAGTGTCTCCAAGAGCAACATGTTAAGCTGCAAGTCACCACGGCGTTTATTCTTCTATGGATATGGATAAAAAAAAGGTATGAGATTTAACGCTAATCTATAAGGCTAGCCATAGTGGGAGTAACTTAGATAGTAACTTAACACATCCCATGACAATTTTGCTTATGTGGCAAGTATTTAATGAGCAAAG
>NW_021312897.1:0-2874 GCF_002162155.2 Triticum dicoccoides | reverse complement strand
GGGGGGGGCACACCCCGGAGACGCGTGTTGGGCGTTTGCAACCGCCTCAACACTTCGAGACTTGTGAGAGGCCGCCTACGCAAGATTTGATGGTATGCTAGCCCCCGGAGGCCGCCGGCCACAGTCGTAGACGTGCGAAGATCAATCCGCGTAGAGGGAAGTGTTCAGATACTTCTCCATCACAAAAAATTATGAAAAATTACCATCAGTCCTATAGCACATGTGCCCACGTTGTGTAAAAAACTCATGATTTTATCGCGCTCCAAGTATTTAATAATATTCACGCTGCATCGTTACCGCAGAACGTCTACTACCGTGTCATTGCCGTCCATGAGGGGGGCCACACCCCGGAGACGTGTGCCGCCTCTTCGGACATGCCACCACACCACCCCGCATGTATGAGGGCCCGGTGCGATGCTCCGGTGGCATTGCTACCCCCAGGGCCCCCGTCCCGCCTAACCCTGTAGCGTTTGACCACGGGATCTAGCCCTTTGACTTTGCATGGACGGGATTTGACCAGTGGACCTCTCCACCCGGTTGTGTTAGGTCAGCCCATAGGAACACTTTGGAGCAACATCCGGGCCAGGCCCACAGCAATATCCCCTCCGTGTAGACCCGACGCGTCCGTTTTCCCCCTCCAGGTGCCGGCGGCGGCGCCGTCTGTGAGAGGGGGGGGCACACCCCGGAGACGCGTGCTGGGCGTTTGCAACCGCCTCAACACTTCGAGACTTGTGAGAGGCCGCCTACGCAAGATTTGACGGTATGCTAGCCCCCGGAGGCCGCCGGCCACAGTCGTAGACGTGCGAAGAGCAATCCGCGTAGAGGGAAGTGTTCAGATACTTCTCCATCACAAAAAATTATGAAAAATTACCATCAGTCCTATAGCACATGTGCCCACGTTGTGTAAAAAACTCATGATTTTATCACGCTCCAAGTATTTAATAATATTCACGCTGCATCGTTACCGCAGAACGTCTACTACCGTGTCATTGCCGTCCGTGAGGAGGGCCACACCCCGGAGACGCGTGTCGCCTCTTCAGACATGCCACCACACCACCCCGCATGTATGAGGGCCCGGTGCGACGCTCCGGTGGCATTGCTACCCCCCAGGGCCCCCGTCCCGCCTAACCCTGTAGCGTTTGACCACGGGATCTAGCCCCTTGACTTTGCACGGACGGGATTTGACCAGTGGACCTCTCCACCCGGTTGTGTTAGGTCAGCCCATAGGAACACTTTGGAGCAACATCCGGGCCAGGCCCACAGCAAGATCCCCTCCGTGTAGACCCGACGCGTCCGTTTTCCCCCTTCAGGTGCCGGCGGCGGCGCCATCCGTGAGAGGGGGGGCACACCCCGGAGACGCGTGCTGGGCGTTTGCAACCGCCTCAACACTTCGAGACTTGTGAGAGGCCGCCTACGCAAGATTTGACGGTATGCTAGCCCCCGGAGGCCGCCGGCCACAGTCGTAGACGTGCGTAGAGCAATCCGCGTAGAGGGAAGTGTTCAGATACTTCTCCATCACAAAAAATTATGAAAACTTACCATCAGTCCTATAGCACATGTGCCCACGTTGTGTAAAAAACTCATGATTTTATCGCGCTCCAAGTATTTAATAATATTCACGCTGCATCGTTACCGCAGAACGTCTACTACCGTGTCATTGCCGTCCGTGAGGGGGGCCACACCCCGGAGACGCGTGCCGCCTCTTCGAACATGCCACCACACCACCCCGCATGTATGAGGGCCCGGTGCGACGCTCCGGTGGCATTGCTACCCCCAGGGCCCCCGTCCCGCCTAACCCTGTAGCGTTTGACCACGGGATCTAGCCCTTTGACTTTGCACGGACGGGATTTGACTAGTGGACCTCTCCACCCGGTTGTGTTAGGTCAGCCCATAGGAACACTTTGGAGCAACATCCGGGCCAGGCCCACAGCAAGATCCCCTCTGTGTAGACCCGACGCGTCCGTTTTCCCCCTCCAGGTGCCGGCGGCGGCGCCGTCCGTGAGAGGGGGGGGCACACCCCGGAGACGCGTGCTGGACGTTTGCAACCGCCTCAACACTTCGAGACTTGTGAGAGGCCTCCTACGCAAGATTTGACGGTATGCTAGCCCCCGGAGGCCGCCGGCCACAGTCGTAGACGTGCGAAGAGCAATCCGCGTAGAGGGAAGTGTTCAGATACTTCTCCATCACAAAAAATTATGAAAAATTACCATGAGTCCTATAGCACATGTGCCCACGTTGTGTAAAAAACTCATGATTTTATCGCGCTCCAAGTATTTAATAATATTCACGCTGCATCGTCACCGCAGAACGGCTACTACCGTGTCATTGCCGTCCGTGAGGGGGGCCACACCCCGGAGACGCGTGCCGCCTCTTCGGACATGCCACCACACCACCCCGCATGTATGAGGGCCCGGTGCGACGCTCCGGTGGCATTGCTACCCCCCAGGGCCCCCGTCCCGCCTAACCCTGTAGCGTTTGACCACGGGATCTAGCCCTTTGACTTTGCACGGACGGGATTTGACCAGTGGACCTCTCCACCCGGTTGTGTTAGGTCAGCCCATAGGAACACTTTGGAGCAACATCCGGGCCAGGCCCACAGCAAGATCCCCTCCGTGTAGACCCGACGCGTCCGTTTTCGCCCTCCAGGTGCCGGCGGCGGCGCCGTCCGTGAGAGGGGGGGCACACCCCGGAGACGCGTGCTGGGCGTTTGCAACCGCCTCAACACTTCGAGACTTATGAGAGGCCGCCTACGCAAGATTTGACGGTATGCTAGCCCCCGGAGGCCGCCGGCCACAGTCGTAGACGTGCGAAGAGCAATCCGCGTAGAGGGAAGTGTTCAGATACTTCTCCATCACAAAAAATTATGAAAAATTA
>NW_021312896.1:0-2198 GCF_002162155.2 Triticum dicoccoides | reverse complement strand
GGTCTGAGTTAGTGATAGTATCACTAGTTCGTACTAGCTGTGTCATCTATCGTCCTGCGTGACTCGTGGGATGTGACCTAGTTTGTACCGCGTTCCGGAGGTGTAGAAAAATAATGTATAGGAGCTCGGAGTGCCTCCGATGAGATGTAATCTTCTTTTCACCGTAATAGTACCTTGTTTGGTCTTGTACTAAACCTTGTATGGTGTGTATGACGATGGAATAAAAGAAGCAGTTTCTGTATCTACCATGTCATACAGATGATCATCTTGCATTCCGAGTTATTCCTTACATTCTGTATCCTATGTCGGAATCTTATCATTCTGACTAAATCATTGTCTTGTTTACCTAGGATGGTCAACACGCGCAATAACCCTGCTCCTCAAGAGCAGACCGAAGGCAGTGAAGTCAGGCATGCAAATCTGCCTCATCCTCCTTCCCTAGCCGAGGTTATGCTGGAAGCCGAGAGAAACAAGCGGGAGACCAACCGTTTGTTGGAGTGTATTGAACAGAACACAGCACACCATCAGAGAAATAACTTGGTGTCACTCAGTGATTTCATCAAGTTACATCCACCCACGTTCCACCACTCCATCGAGCCTCTCGACGCTGATGACTGGCTTCGCAGTATTTCTCACAAACTGCGTTCCGCGCTAGTAGCTGAGGCTGACAAGGTCACCTTTGCTGCATATCATCTTGAAGGCCCCGCCAGTCTATGGTGGGAGAATTATGGAGCTATGCGCCCAGCGGGCCATGTCACTACCTGGGCTGAATTCAGCGAGGCTTTTTGTGAGCATCACATTCCGGAGGGTCTCATGGACCGTAAACGTGAGGAATTTTGCAGTTTCACTCAAGGCCGACTCTCTGTGGATGCTTACAGCAGGGAGTTCGGTAACCTCGCACGATATGCAACTGAGGAAGTTTCTACTGATGCCAAGAAGCAAGCAAGGTTCCGTAAAGGACTTAGTCCTGGGCTTCGCCGCGACCTCCGTCTGCATGAGTGCACATCTTTTCAGAAGCTTGTTAACAAGGCCATCAGTGCTGAGACTGGTCAGACTGATTATGACGCAACACGCAAGCATGGCCGTGACGTGGGTTCCTCATCCGGTGCTGGTCCTCAGAAGCGCCGCGTGTGGGTGCCTAACACTGCCCTGCCACCCAGGTTCACACCGAGGCCATCCTTCCAGGCGCCTCGCCCCGTTCAACAGTCTGCACCAGCCAAGCCCTATGGTGGTCCAACCAACAGTGCTCCTCCACGCGCCAGTTCCGTGACTTGCTTTAAGTGTGGAGAATCAGGCCACTATATGCGCGAGTGTCCCCAAACCAACCCCAACCAATCTGCTAAAGCTGTTGGCCGAGGCAAGCCGGCGGGTAAAGTGTTCCACGCCAAGCCGGCCACCGCTGCACGTGGCCATGTCAACTGTATCTCTGCCGAAGAAGCTCAAGAGGATCCCAACGTCGTTCTCGGTACGCTCCTTGTTAATTGCCACCCGGCATCTGTTCTTTTTGATACAGGAGCATCTCATTCATTTATATCCGAGAGCTATGCTCGTCTGCATAACACCACATTCTGTGAGATGCCCACCTCTATGGTAATTCAAACTCCGGGATCCAAATGGCAAATCTCTAGGGTAAGTTATGGAAATGAAATCCAAGTCGACAGACTTGTTTTCCTTGCATCTTTGATAGCTCTCAAATCTTCAGATATTAATATCATCTTGGGTATGGACTGGATGTCAGCTCATCATGCCAAAATTGATTGCTTCTCTAGGACTGTTCAACTCACCCATTCCTCGGGAAAGATAGTCAATGTCTTGACCCGAATAGCCAAGCGACAGTTATATTCTCTTAACGCCAGCCCTTTGCCAGACCTTGAGGACGTTCCGGTAGTCCGTGACTTCCCGGATGTCTTTCCAGAGGAATTGCCAGGTGTTCCACCTGACAGGGATGTTGAGTTCGTAATAGACCTCATTCCAGGAACCGTCCCGATTGCTAGAAGACCCTATAAGATGGCACCACTAGAACTAGCCGAGCTTAAGAAACAACTCGATGAGTCCTTGAAAAAGGGTTTCATCCGACCTAGTTCATCTCCGTGGGCTTGCCCCGTCCTCTTCGTCAAGAAGAAGGATGGTACGGACCGGATGGTTGTAGATTATCGACCTGTCAATTTGGTCACAATCAAGAACAAATATCCGCTCCC
>NW_021312895.1:0-675 GCF_002162155.2 Triticum dicoccoides | reverse complement strand
CTCTCTGAAAATATTGGACAGAGATAAAAATCAAACCAATATTTTTAGTGGCTCATGGACATTTATTTTGGGCATTTGGAATTAATGCATAAATATTTGCATTGGAAATATATTTCTATATATATGAAATATGGTCCAAATATTATGCCATTTCTAAAGGAGCTCTGGAATAATATATCTAGCCCCTGCAAAAATTGGCATAAGTTAAATAAATGATTTAATATATTATTTAAATCAAAACAAATGTCAGAAATTAGAAAACAGAAAAAAATAAAAGGGAGAAGCTTACCTGGGCTCCTCCCTGTGCAGCCCATCCAGCTGGCCGGCCCAGCCAGCAGGCGGCCCAGCCCGTCTCCCTCCTCTGTCGTCTTCGTCCCGACAGAGGGAGGGGAGTGTGGCCGGCGCGCGCGCGCGCCACCGCGCCACGCCACCTCTCTCCCTACTTGCCTGCCCTCCCCTCCTCGCTCGATGCCCCGGACGACGCCACGCCTCCCCCCCTGCTCTCTCACTCTCCCCCGGCTCTCCCCTCCTCTCCCTCGCTCTCTCTCTCACACGGCCGAACACCACCGTCGCCGCCGTTCGCCATAGCAGCCATCTCCGGCCACCCCTCGCTCCCCCGACTAGCTCAGAAGCTCCGCCACAACCCCCTCTTCTTCCCCACCGCTCCACGGGCCT
>NW_021312894.1:0-788 GCF_002162155.2 Triticum dicoccoides | reverse complement strand
TCGGCCTCGCGCTAACGCATGGAGTGCGCTTGGTTGACAGGCGCAGTGCAGACATTATGTTTTTCCATCAAAGGGGACGCGCGCAAACCCCCGGAGCCACACCCCCTAAGATAGATAGGTGGGCGACGGGGTATGAAGGACTCGCCTACGCATGCGGCGTCGCGGCAAGCCACGTCGCCGCCTGCTCCGACTCGTTCCAGGCTCGGCCTCGTAGGGGGTTGTGGAGGGGGGTCACGACCCCCCTCCCTACCCCCTGCTCGGCCTCACGCTAACGCATGTAGTGCGCTTAGTTGACAGGCGCAGTTCGGACATTCTGTTTTTCTATCAAAGGGACGCGCGCAAACACCCGGAGCCACACCCCCTAACATAGACAGGGAGCGACGGGGTATGACGGACTCGCCTACGCATGCGGCGCCGGGGCAAGCCGCGTCGCCGCCTGCTCCGGCTCGTTCCAGGCTCGGCCTTGCAGGGGGATGTGGAGGGGGGTTACGACCCCCTCTCCCCACCCCCTGCTCGGCCTTGCGCTAACGCATGCAGTGCGCTTGGTTGACAGGCGCAGTGCGGACATTCTATTTTTTCATCAAAGGGGCACGCGCGAACCCCCGGAGCCACACTGCGTCTGCGTCGCCGCCTTTTCCGACTTGCTCCAGGCTCGGCCTCGCAAGGGATGTGGAGGGTGGGTCACGACCCCACTCCCCACCCCCTGCTCGGCCTCGGGCTAACGCATGCAGTGCGCTTGGTTGACAGACGTAGTGCGGACATTCTGTTTTCCCATCAAAGGGGACACG
>NW_021312893.1:0-10768 GCF_002162155.2 Triticum dicoccoides | reverse complement strand
AGGAATGGGTTCAACTACCGCAGCACAAAGTAGCAGATGAATCGTTGTTGTCCTAATGCAATAACTGAGAGCAGGAGCGAGAGAGTAGGGTTTTATCGAAATGAACAAGGGGGTTTGCTTGCCTGGTAAAACAACAAGGGAGGCACTGCTTCACAGACAGGTACTCTGGAACGTCTCCGGAGCAGGACCTATCGAGAAGGAACGGTGCCGGCAATCAAAACACAATCATATGCAACAATATGATGCATGAACATGGCATGTAGATGTGATGCTGTTGAGCTAATGCAACTAGTGTTCACTTGGTTTGAAGTCCATTTGAACCAAAGGTTCAAATGCATTTCTAAATTAAGTCTCTTATATATGCCATAATGTGTTTTCCCATATTCAGCATGTATAAGTTTGTTTTTCATGCATGAAACTAGTACAGATGCAAAGATGGCATTTTTCTGATAATTTTTCATATATAAATTATTTCAATCTGAGCTACGGTTCAATTGTTATGAATTTTTGAAGTTTAAATCATTTTCTGGATTTTCTGAATTATTTTAATTCCAGAAAATATATACTGCGCCAGCATGACGTCAGCACGACATCAGTGGGTCAACGCGGCTGTCCAGGGTCAAACCTGACGTGTGGGTCCCACACGTCAGTGACACTGGGGTTAACCCCGAGTCAAACCCGGGCTGACTAGCTTTGACTAAACCCTGGGCCCACTGGTCAGCGTCAGTAGGTGGGGGATTAGTGACTAATTAGCTAAGCCATGTCAGCCCGCCGGAGTTCTGGCCGGCGGCGACCATTAGCGCGGTGGCGACTCACCGGACTTGCGTTACAGACGGCGTTTGATCGCGCGAAGACCACCGGGGCGTAGCCCGTCTTCGTCCGCAACCAGGGGAGCTAGTTGGGGGGCTGCGGGGGCGCCGGAGCTCGCCGGAGCAAGCTTGCGGCGGCGGCCGGGGTTCGGGCGCGAGCGGGATCGGGCTGCGGGGCACGGGGAGGCCACCTGAGGGGCCCGGCGGCACCCTCGTGGCACCAGGAACGCGGAGGGAGGCTTGGTTTGGGCGGAGGCGGGCCGAGGCGGCGGCGGCGACATGGACGGCGGCGAGGGGCTTCGGCCGTGGTGGGGAGCGGCGCTACGGCACGGGAACGGGAGGGAGAAGAGAGGGGAACGGTGGAGGAGCTCACCGCGGATCCAGCGAGCGCGAGGGCGAGGTCGGGGATGCCCGGAAGATCCCGGATCGACGGCGAGTACCCACGGCGGCCGGAGGCGAGGATGGCGACGGCGATGGCTCCACGGGATGCTCCGTCTTGCTTGGCTCGATGAGGAGTTAGAGGGGGTCGCGGCGGAGCTCGGGGGCTCTACGGAGGGGCGAGGGGACGGCGGGGAGCACGTCGGTAGCGAGCTGCGGCGGCGGCAGTGCTTCGGGTGAGAGGGAGAGAGAGCAGGGGAAGAGGAGGAGGGCGAGGGAGAGTGAGAGCGGTGCGGGGCAGCTGCGTGGCTTCGTCCGGGACATCGAGGGCGAGAGAAGGAAGCAGGAGGTGGCCAGCAGGGGGGAAGGTGGCGCGCGCGCGTGCCGGCGAGCGTCGGGCACACGCCCTCGTCCTTCTGTCCGAGGAGGGGGACGACAGAAGGCAGCGGGGGTGGGCTGGGCCGCCAGCTGGAGATGGGCCAGGTAAGTGGCCCAGGTAAGTCTCTCTCCCCTTTTCTGTTTTCTTTTCTAATTTTCTGACATTTGTTTGATTTAATAACTATATTAAATCATTTAATTTTATTATGCCAATTTTTGTAGGGGCTAATGGTATTATTCCAGAGCTCTTGTATAATTGGCATAATTTTTGGACCATATTTCATATATATAGAAATATATTTCCAATGCAAATATTTATCGAATTAATCCAAATGGCCAAAATAATTATCCATGAGCTCCTAAAAATATTGTTTTGATTTTTATCTCTGTCCAATATTTTTAGAGGGCATCATGAGCATTTTCTTGGACCCTTTTGGAGAAATGTTTATTTAGGTCATTTTCAAAAATGATTCTGAGGGTTCCACCAATCCTCATTTCAAATTTAAATGAAATTAAATATGATGCACAAATGGCTAGCTAGTCTAAGTCATACCAGACTAGGGATGTGACAACTCGCCCCCACTTAACAGAATCTCGTCCCGAGATTCAGGGGTCGACGGAAAGAAAGCGGGGTACTCCAGTCGAAGACGATCTTCTCGCTCCCAAGTAGCTTCTCTCTCGGAATGATGAGACCACTGAACTTTGAGAAACTTGACGTTCTGACGTCGAGTGACACGCTCTGCTTGATCAAGAATGCGAACCGGGTACTCTCGGTATGTGAGGTTATCTTGGAGATCAAGCGTTTCGTGGTCCACTCCGCGGATGGGATCCGAGAAGCAACGCCTGAGTTGAGAGACGTGGAAGACATCATGAACTCGAGAAAGATGTGGAGGTAGTTCCAATTGGTAGGCAACCTCTCCTCGTTTAGCGAGAATATGAAAAGGACCAATGTAACGAGGAGCCAACTTGCCCTTGATACCGAAACGATGGGTACCCTTCAAAGGAGTAACCCGAAGGTAAGCTTGGTCGCCAATCTCATAAGTCATATCCTTATGATGACGATCGTACTGACTTTTCTGACGAGACTGGGCGGTTTTCAAATTCTCACGAATGATGCGAACTTGCTCTTCTGCCTCCTGGATCATATCCGGTCCAAAGAATTGTCTTTCACCGGTTTCTGACCAGTTCAAAGGTGTTCGACATCTTCGTCCATAGAGAACCTCAAAAGGAGCTTGCTTGAGGCTGGATTGGTAGCTATTGTTATAGGCAAACTCGGCGAAAGGAAGACATTTTTCCCAATCCATACCGAAAGAGATAACGCAAGCTCTGAGCATGTCTTCGAGAATTTGATTGACCCGTTCCACCTGACCACTCGACTGAGGGTGGAAAGCGGTACTGAAGGAAAGATGGGTTCCCATGGCAGTTTGGAAACTCTCCCAGAAATGAGAAGTGAAAAGACTGCCAAGGTCTGAATTGATCTCTAGTGGAACACCATGGAGTGACACTATTCGAGAAATATATAAGTCAGCAAGCTGACTAGCAGTGATACTCTCTCGAACAGGGAGGAAGTGAGCCACTTTGGAAAGACGATCAACGACTACGAAGATAGCATTATTCCCTCTCTTGGTCCTGGGAAAACCGGTGATGAAGTCCATACTAACTTTATCCCATTTCCATTCAGGAATAGCTAAAGGCTGAAGGGTGCCAGCAGGTCGTTGATGCTCTGCCTTAACGCGACAACAAATGTCACATTTAGCATTGAACTCAGCAATTTCTCTCTTCATCCTAGTCCACCAGAACCTCTGGCGTAGGTCCTGATACATCTTAGTACTACCGGGATGAATCGTGAGAGGAGATTCATGCAGCTCCTTAAGGATCAGTTGTCGCAGATGTTGATTCTTGGGAACCACCAAGCGATTCTCAAAGAAAACAACTCCACGATCATCCATAGAGAAACATCCACCAACTCCCTTCTTAATGTTTCTCTTGATCCGAGAAATTCCTGTGTCTTGCTTTTGAGCAGCGATAATCCGATCTTCAAGATCAGGTTTCGCCACCAGGGTAGAAAGGAATCCGTGAGGAGCAATGTGAAGGTTAAGCTTACAGAATTCCTCATGGAGAAGTGGTTGGCCTTGCTGCAACATGAGATTGTTGCAATAGGATTTACGGCTTAGAGCATCAGCCATGACATTGGCTTTGCCTGGGGTGTAGGTAATCCCTAGATCATAATCTGTGATCAACTCCAACCAACGTCTTTGCCTAAGGTTCAGATCCGGTTGGGTGAAGATATACTTGAGACTCTGGTGATCGGTGTAGATCTTGCAACGTTTACCAAGGAGGTAATGTCGCCAGGTCTTGAGAGCATAGACTACGGCTGCAAGCTCTAGATCATGTGTAGGATAATTCTCCTCATGTGGATGCAACTGTCGAGATGCATAGGCAATCACATGACGATCCTGCATAAGAATGCAACCTAGTCCCTGTCGTGAGGCGTCGCAGTAGATAATAAAGTCTTTAGTGAAATCCGGTGGCACAAGTATGGGAGCAGAGGTCAGGCGCCTTTTCAGTTCCTGAAAACTGTACTCACACTGTGGGGACCACTCGAACTTTTTATCTTTCTTGAGAAGTTCCGTGAGGGGTTTGGCTACTTTGGAGAAGTTTTCAACAAAGCGGCGACAATAGCTGGCTAGGCCAAGGAAACTCCTAACTTGTTTAACGGTCTCAGGTGGAGTCCAATCAAGAACGGCTTGAACTCTCTCGGGATTGACAGCAATGCCCTTACCAGAGATTACGTGGCCTAGGTAGGTCACTTCTGGCAACCAAAATTCACACTTGGAGAACTTGGCATAAAGGCGGTGCTCTCTGAGTTTTTCTAACACAAGTCTAAGATGTTCGGCATGCTCTTCCTCGTTCTTCGAGTAAATAAGAATATCATCGAGGTAAACCACGACGAACTTATCTAAGTACTCCATGAAGATCAAGTTCATCAAGCGGGAGAATGTGGCTGGGGCGTTGGTTAGGCCAAAGGACATGACGGTGTACTCGTACTGGCCATAACGAGTGACAAAAGCTGTCTTGGGAATGTCCCCGCTTCTGATTTTGATTTGGTGGTATCCTAACCTTAAATCCATCTTGGAAAAGACTGAGGATCCAGCGAGCTGATCATACAGGTCGTTGATCCTGGGAAGCGGATACTTGTTCTTTATCGTGACCAAATTAACGGGACGATAATCTACAACCATCCGGTCCGTACCATCCTTCTTCTTGACGAAAAGGACGGGGCAAGCCCAAGGAGAAGAACTAGGACGGATGAAACCCTTTTGCAAGGACTCATCGAGTTGTTTCTTAAGCTCGGCTAGTTCTAAGGGTGCCATCTTGTAAGGTCTCCGAGAGATTGGAGCTGTTCCTGGGATAAGATCTATGACAAACTCTACTTCTCTGTCAGGTGGAACACCTGGCAGTTCCTCTGGAAAGACATCCGGAAAGTCACGGACTACCGGGATATCTTCAAGGTCTGGAAGAGGGCTGGCATTAAGAGAATAGAGCTGACGCTTTGCAACTCTAGTGGAGACGGTGACTATCTTGCCAGATGGGTGTGTAAGTTGAACAGATCTTGTGTAACAATCAATCTTGGCATGATGAGCTGTCATCCAGTCCATACCCAAGATGATGTTAATATCTGAAGACTTGAGGGCTACAAGTGATGCAAGGAATACAAGTCTGTCAACAAGGATTTCATTACCATGGCTGATTCTGGTGGTCTGCCATCTAGACCCTGGGGTTTGGATTTCAAGCGGAGTTGGCATATCACAAAATGACATGTCGTGCAAACGAGCATAGCCTTCAGAAATGAAGGAGTGAGATGCTCCAGTATCGAATAGAACTGATGCTGGGTGACAATTGACAAGGAGTGTACCAAGAATGACATCCGGATCATCATGAGCGTCTTTAGCTGAGACGTGATGCACACGTCCACGTTCAGTGGAATCTGACTTGGCACTGATCATCTTGCGTGATGGCTTAATACGGCCAACAGTCTTCTCGGGCTGGGGTGGAGCATAACTAGTCTGAGAGCAGTCACGTGCATAGTGTCCTGGCTTCCCGCATGTGAAGCAAGTCCCTGAGGTTGGACGGGGACCCGCACTAACAAGCGGTCTACCAGTAGGCCTGGGTGGAACATACGACTGAGCTGGGGAAGGCACCACATAGGACGGCCTCGGTGCATAACCGGAAGGAAGAGCAGAGTTTGAAACCCAAATCCGGCGTTTCTGGGAACTAGAACCGGAGGAAGATCCCAAATCACGGGTGTGCTTACGAGACTCCTCGTAAGTGAGTTGAGCTGTCTCTGCATTGATGGCCTTGTTCACAAGGGCTTGGAATGTATCACAATGATGCAGGTGGAGATCACGACGCAACTTGGGGTTGAGACCCCTCCGGAACCTAGCCTGCTTCTTAGCATCCGTGGACACTTCTTCTGTGGCATAACGGGCGAGGTTCTCGAACTCTCTGCTATAAGCATCAACAGCCAACTTACTCTGGGTGAAACTACAGAACTCCTCTCTCTTGCGATCAAGGAGGGCTTGGGGAATGTGATGCTCGCGAAAAGCCTCAGTGAAATCCTTCCAGGTAGGAATCTGGCCAGCTGGAAGCATAGCCTCATAGTTCTGCCACCAAAGACTAGCAGGACCTTCCAGGTGATATGTGGCATAAGTGACCTTGTCATCTTCAGCTACGTTCGCGGAACGCAGCTTATGGGTGATGCTACGGAGCCAGTCATCTGCATCGAGTGGCTCGATGGAATGATGAAAGGTAGGTGGGTGCAAACGAATGAAGTCATGAATGGTAGCAGACCCTTTGAACTGATGTGCGGTGTTCTCCTCGATACGTGCCAACAAGTGGTTGGACTCACGCTTGTTCCTTTCCATCTCTAGCATGAACTCTGTCAACGAAGGCTGGTCGGGAGGATCCTCATCCCTACCATCTCCGTGATTCTGGTTACGAGCAACGGAACTTCGCTTGGCTGATGACATCCTGAGAAACGAATCAAGGACGGAATCAGCAACAACTAAGGACTGTAGAATGTAGGACAAGGAATTAGTATCACTCGAACTCCTAGGGAAAATCCGGCAGCATAACGGCAGTAAAATGCTCAGAATGAGACATCCTACTAGAAATGGGGTAGTAACATACTTATCATCATCACTCAAGGTTCTGAGATAGTACTAACCAGACTACACCGGAAGTACTCGAAACTGGGGTATGACTCTGATCAACCAATCCTATGGAACTACGGAGTAGTACACGTGATCCTGATAGACGGAAAAGAAGCCTATTTCCTTAACCCCGTAGGAAAGATAGGATGACTCAGATCAGAAGGCCATGAGGTAAAGGAGTAAAAAGAGCCTTACGTTCCATCCCACAATCAATTCCCTTATATAACTAAAGAATTTCTAGACTCAACTTCGACCAGTATGGCTTGGTAATCCTACAGGCATTCAAGCTCGGATACCAACGCTGTTAGGACCCCGACTCGATGCCACATCGATCTAGCATGTAACACCTCATATCGCTTTGCGGCCTCACGCACGGTATCCCCACGGGTGTCGCCTTACCTTTGCCCGGGACCGTTTGCGCATTTTGGCACACGTATATGATGGTGTCGCTAGCATCCATATGATAAAGAGCCCGGGCTGACATGGCTAGTCGTAAACCCCAAGTGGCACTAACTTACAGGGACAGGCATCCATGACCCAGCATCGAACGTGTCGGTCATCAGCGAGTGAATCCAGGCTGTAGCACTGGGCTAACAGGACTCCGGTGAACCGGGCTGTAGCGGGCTAGCAGGACTCCGGTATTCATCGCGTGACATTTCCCCGAAGGGACAGACACAGTATCGAAGAAGGACACATGTCGGCCTGCCTAAGTGTTCCGGAGCAGTAGCAAGCTACCAGGGCTCAGTGGAAGCACTAGGAGACATTTCCCGGTAAGAGAGGCTACTAAGAATAAACAACTAGATAGTCAGATCCCACACATAGCAATACACATTACACGTACGCATAACATGCAAGTATGTGCTGTACAACATGGCATCACAGCATAACTCAACAACTCATATAGATAAAGGCTCAGAAGAGCCGTCATAGCATATATTGCAAACAGGGGTCACAAGACCCATCATACAGAGCATACAAGCAACAAGCGGAAGCATTACATGTCTGGGTACAGACATCTACAAAAGAAAAAGGCTGAAGAGCCTGACTATCTACAACATCCGATCAAGATCGTAGCTGAGGTACTAGCTACTAGTCGAAGTTCACGAGAACACTAGTAAGACCGAAGCCTCCGCTGCAAAAACATAAATAAAGCAACATGAGTACAAAGGTACTCAGCAAGACTTACATCAGATCCTATCGTACATGCTTTTGGTATCAAGAGGGTAATGTGGGGTTTAGTTGCAGCAAGCCTGCTTTGACTCTGTGGTTATCCTGTTCTACGACTACCAGAAACTCTGAAGGTGAAACAACGAACACGAGTCCACTAATCACCACACAATACACTACTATGGATTCATCCCCGTCTCCCTACGAGAAGGCCATCCATAGCACTCACACATGTCTTGAGCATTTTAGGGTATCCACTTCAAGTTGTCTATGTACCATGTAAGCATCCAAGAAGTCCATAACCGCGGACCCGGCTATTCGAATAGATCATGTTAACCCTGCAGGGGTGTACTTCTTCACACACGCTCTCGCCACTTACCGCCATGTACACGTCATGTATCTCGGCAACCTTCAAGCGGAAGCCTGGCGAGGGTGTCGGCCACGACCTGACTAACCACACAAGACTCTAGTCCAGGTTTATCGCCTATTCGGGTTCCATCCGCAAGGAGATCCGGCCGGGGTGTCGCTTACGGCCCCAAACGATGTGTATAGGGTTCCCGAGCCCACCAACAGGGTGCCACTCGGTACACCGGGCAACGTGTGCCTAGTCTGTCCCAAGCCCACCCTGCCGGGTGCCACTTGGTAGAAAAATAGCACTACCTACAAACACCAGAAACTAGTTGCGACTCCTGGACAGAGATCAAGTTGGTTAATAAGTCGAGAGGGCTTGGAGCGCCCGGAGCCCAATGTGTGGTAGTATCGAGTCATTGGACAACATACACAGAACTCAGGGCTTAAGGACGGTTCCAGTAAGACAACCCACCATGTACTCCTACATGGCCTCTCACCGCTACCTTTACCAAATCGTGTTCACACACTTCACTCTCAGCATCAGAACATATCGTGACACTCCAATTCATTCCCAATGAATCAGACCTGACACAACTCTAAGCAATAGCAGGCATAGCATGGTAGGAACACATCAGTGGCTTCAATCAACTCCTACACATGCTAGTGGGTTTCAACTATTTACTGTGGCAATGACAGGTCATGCAGAGGAATGGGTTCAACTACCGCAGCACAAAGTAGCAGATGAATCGTTGTTGTCCTAATGCAATAACTGAGAGCAGGAGCGAGAGAGTAGGGTTTTATCGAAATGAACAAGGGGGTTTGCTTGCCTGGTAAAACAACAAGGGAGGCACTGCTTCACAGACAGGTACTCTGGAACGTCTCCGGAGCAGGACCTATCGAGAAGGAACGGTGACGGCAATCAAAACACAATCATATACAACAATATGATGCATGAACATGGCATGTAGATGTGATGCTGTTGAGCTAATGCAACTAGTGTTCACTTGGTTTGAAGTCCATTTGAACCAAAGGTTCAAATGCATTTCTAAATTAAGTCTCTTATATATGCCATAATGTGTTTTCCCATATTCAGCATGTATAAGTTTGTTTTTCATGCATGAAACTAGTACAGATGGAAAGATGGCATTTTTCTGATAATTTTTCATATATAAATTATTTCAATCTGAGCTACGATTGAATTGTTATGAATTTTTGAAGTTTAAATCATTTTCTGGATTTTCTGAATTATTTTAATTCCAGAAAATATATACTGCGCCAGCATGACGTCAGCACGACGTCAGCGGGTCAACGCGGCTGTCCAGGGTCAAACCTGACATGTGGGTCCCACACGTCAGTGACACTGGGGTTAACCCCGAGTCAAACCCGGGCTGACTAGCTTTGACTAAACCCTGGGCCCACTGGTCAGCGTCAGTAGGTGGGGGATTAGTGACTAATTAGCTAAGCCACGTCAGCCCGCCGGAGTTCTGGCCGGCGGCGACCATTAGCGCGGTGGCGACTCGCCGGACTTGCGTTACAGACGGCGTTTGATCGCGCGAAGACCACCGGGGCGTAGCCCGTCTTCGTCCGCAACCAGGGGAGCTGGTTGGGGGGCTGCGGGGGCGCCGGAGCTCGCCGGAGCAAGCTTGCGGCGGCGGCCGGGGTTCGGGCGCGAGCGGGATCGGGCTGCGGGGCACGGGGAGGCCACCTGAGGGGCCCGGCGGCACCCTCGTGGCACCAGGAACGCGGAGGGAGGCTTGGTTTGGGCGGAGGCGGGCCGAGGCGGCGGCGGCGACATGGACGGCGGCGAGGGGCTTCGGCCGTGGTGGGGAGCGGCGCTACGGCACGGGAACGTGAGGGAGAAGAGAGGGGAACGGTGGAGGAGCTCACCGCGGATCCAGCGAGCGCGAGGGCGAGGTCGGGGATGCCCGGAAGCTCCCGGATCGACGGCGAGTACCCACGGCGGCCGGAGGCGAGGATGGCGAGGGCGATGGCTCCACGGGATGCTCCGTCTTGCTTGACTCGATGAGGAGGTAGAGGGGGTCGCGGCGGAGCTCGGGGGCTCTACGGAGGGGCGAGGGGACGGCGGGGAGCGCGTCGGTAGCGAGCTGCGGCGGCGGCAGTGCTTCGGGTGAGAGGGAGAGAGAGCAGGGGAAGAGGAGGAGGGCGAGGGAGAGTGAGAGCGGTGCGGGGCAGCTGCGTGGCTTCGTCCGGGACATCGAGGGCGAGAGAAGGAAGCAGGAGGTGGCCAGCAGGGGGGGAGGTGGCGCGCGCGCGTGCCGGCGAGCGTCGGGCACACGCCCTCGTCCTTCTGTCCGAGGAGGGGGACGACAGAAGGCAGCGGGGGTGGGCTGGGCCGCCAGCTGGAGATGGGCCAGGTAAGTGGCCCAGGTAAGTCTCTCTCCCCTTTTCTGTTTTCTTTTCTAATTTTCTGACATTTGTTTGATTTAATAACTATATTAAATCATTTAATTT
>NW_021312892.1:0-587 GCF_002162155.2 Triticum dicoccoides | reverse complement strand
GCTCGGCCTCGCGCTAACGCATGCAGTGCGCTTGGTTGACAGGCGCAGTGCGGACATTCTGTTTTTCCATCAAAGGGGAAACGCGCAAACCCCCGAAGCCACAGCCCCTAAGATAGACAGGGGCGACGGGGTATGACGGACTCGCCTACGCATGCGGTGCCGCGGCAAGCCGCGCTGCCGCCTGCTCCGGCTCATTCCAGGCTCGGCCTTGCAGGGGGATGTGGAGCGGGGGGGTCACGACCCCTCCTCCCCACCCCTTGCTCGGCCTCGCACTAACGCATGCAGTGCGCTTGGTTGACAGGCTCTGTGCGGATATTCTGTTTTTCCATCAAAGGGGATGCGTGCAAACCCCCAGAGCCACACCCCCTAAGATAGACAGGGGGCGACGGGGTATGACGGACTCGCCTACGCATGCGGCGCCACGGCAAGCCGCGTCACCGCCTGCTCCGGCTCGTTCTAGGCTCGGCCTCGCAGGGGGATGTGGAGGGGGGGTCACGACCACCCCTCCCCACTCCCTGCTCGGCCTCGCGCTAACGCATGCAATGTTCTTGGTTGACAGGCGCAGTGCGGACATTCTGTTTTTCATC
>NW_021312891.1:0-578 GCF_002162155.2 Triticum dicoccoides | reverse complement strand
TGGGGGATGTGGAGGGGGGTCACGACCCCCCCTCCCCACCCCCTTCTCGGCCTCACGCTAACGCATGTAGTACGCTTGGTTGACAGGTGCAGTGCGGACATTCTGTTTTCTATCAAAGGGGACGCGCGCAAAACCCCAGAGGCACACCCACTAAGATAGACAGGGGGGCGACGGGGTATGACGGACTCGCCTACGCATGAGGCGCCGCGGCAAGCCGCGTCGCCACCTCCTCCGGCTCGTTCCAGGCTCGGCCTCGCTGGGGGATGTGGAGGGCGGTCACGACCGCCCCTCCCCACCCCCTGTTCGGCCTCGCGCTAATGCATGCAGTGCGCTTGGTTGACAGGCGCAGTGCGGACATTCTGTTTTCCCATCAAAGGGGACACGCGCAAACCCCCGGAGCCACATTGCGTCTGCATCGCCGCCTGCTCCGGCTCGTTCCAGGCTTGGCCTCGCAGGGGGGGTGTGGAGTGGGGTCACGACCCCCCCTCCCCACCCCCTGCTCGGCGTCGTGCTAACGCATGCAGTGCGCTTGGTTGACAGGTGCAGTGCGGACATTCTGTTTTTCCATCAAAGGGGAC
>NW_021312890.1:0-1351 GCF_002162155.2 Triticum dicoccoides | reverse complement strand
GACTTCACCGAGCCTCAGATAGGCGAGGTGCGAAATATTATTAGCCCCAACACACTCAAGAAGGCGGTCTGTGAGCAGAACTCGGTCCCATTACAGGAGAAGAAGAAGGCACGCAAAAGAAAGACTAAGAAGGGTGCGAGCCAGCCGGCACCGAGTACGATCCGTGCTCAGGACGGGCCACCTTCACCGCAGGATATCTCGAGGAGGGTGCATGTGGCGGGTAGGGCGATGCTACCGACAAATATGCTCAATGCTGCAACCGGTGCTATGCGGAGTCTGCATGACAGTGTTCTTGCTTTGGAGAAGCGGCGTCTCAGAGAGAAGGATGTGGCATACCCGGTTTTCGCGGCCAAGGTGCCAGAGGGCAAGGGCTTTGTGGATAACTCCATCGGGCGTACGATCGTCCTGCGTTTTGATGACATCCACGCTATGTTGAACCATCATCCGCTGCACTACACCTTCGTTCGGCTATTTTCGTTGAGTATGGAGATGCGGATCATTCGCGACAAGACCCCGGACATCGTGATAGTCGACCCCTTCTACATGCGTGCCAAGATCTTGGGCAGCGCTGGGGACCGGCAAGTCGCGAGTTCTTACCTCGAAGGCGTCATTCTGGCAAACCAAGATAAGGATAACTTCCTCGTGCCTTAATTTCCTGAGTAAGTCCTCCCCTCAACCGGCCCGTAACATATGAATTCTTACATTTCGATCGTTTTTCTTTTAACATTCCGTGTTTTCTGCAGTGACACACGTTGCACGCTCATCCTCCTAAGCCCCAAATATTCTATGGCCACGTATTTCGACCCGGACCGTCAGTCGAACGTAGACTACACAAATGTCAAGAAGGTTCTTGATGATGTTCTCCCCGGCTACGCCCAATCTGGAGGCACCTTCACCAGGCCTATTCGTAAGTACGGCAAGCACGTGTTCTCCCACAATACGATGTTCTACTGCGTCAAGCAGCCGCCTGGCGGTCAGAAGGGTGCCTACTACGCCATCCATCACATGCGGGCGATCGTACGGGACCATCATCAACTTCTTCTACCGAGTAAACTCAAAGATTGGGCCGCGAGCGTGTCGGCAATCCAGGACGCGGACCTCCGACAAGAATTCTTTCGCATCCAGTCGGAGTTTGCGGAAATCATCCATCAAGATGTCCTTCGTACCTCGGGGCAGTTCTACCTCAGAAATCAACCGTCCAACAGTGACATCGACACAATGCTACAAATGCAGGATGACAACGCCCATTCTTTCATGACTCCCACGATAGACGGCGGCTTCATCCACGCTCCGGTCCCTTGAGTCGAGTTGTCTAGTTCTGAAACATCGATTGGCTCATGTTGTAATTAAA
>NW_021312889.1:0-981 GCF_002162155.2 Triticum dicoccoides | reverse complement strand
TCCTCGCTACCCCGTGGACGATATAAAGGAGATGAAAGAATGTCATCTGTATTATCCTATGGGGAACATGTCCATGAAGGTAGCCATCGGCAGTGCTTTACCATGTTTACCTGGAGCACTCCACCACAACAACCCCATTCAAGATGGCTATGCTCGTGTCACGGTGGAGGACATAGTCCAAGGGTTTGAGGACCTGGAGATTGACATTGCTACACCTGAAGGGGAGAAAAGACTTGGAGATGTCAAGCGCCATTTCATTCTATGGCAAAAGAAGTTTATCAAGTTTCCAGGCGAGGCGCCAAGGACAACAAGTCCACCCCCCTACGGTGGTGGTGGTGGCGGTGGCGGTGGTGGTGGTGGTGGTGGTGGTGGCGGTTCACCTACACCTCCGTCACGTCAGCCGACGCCACCCCCCAGTCCACAACGTCCGGCGGGTGATCAGCCCCCGCCCCCCAGTCCTCGTCCGGCGGGTGATCAGACGCCGCCCCCCAATCCACCTCCGGCAAAGAAGCAGAAGCAGTCCTGGATTATTAACCCAGACCCTTATGTACCTAAGACCACAAAGGTACCGGAGCCATCACTGAAGCCTCTCCCCACAAGGCCTTGGGAACATAGTGCCGAGGAAGTCGACGCGGCCGCGGCTGCTGATTTGGAGAAATGGAAGGCGGACTGCAAGAAGAAAAGAGAGCCCGAGCCCAAGCCAGTATTTTCTGATGAGCAAAAGAAGTGGGCTAAGTCATTTTTGAGCACACCGTCCCAAGCCGCGAAGAATCTGCCTAACGACTATGCACGTGAACTTCGCAGGCAGGCACTCATGTTCAAGGAGAACAAAGAGCGGGAGAAGGCCGAAAGTAAAAAAAGCGGGAAACAAGTTGCCCAGCTCGGGGAACAAAGTAAACAATCGATTGCCCCGCTTATAGTGGAAGCCTTCTGTCCGGATGCCCCCGAGATCATACAAGCTGCGGCAGCACAGGGATTGAC
>NW_021312888.1:0-1049 GCF_002162155.2 Triticum dicoccoides | reverse complement strand
GAGATTTAGTAAGAATAGACCACTCTTCAAGGGTGCATGACCATAAAAGATATTACTCATATAAATAGAACAACCATTATTCTCTGATTTAAATGAATAACCGTCTCGCATTAAACAAGATCCAGATATAATGTTCATGCTCAACGCTGGCACCAAATAACAATTATTTAGGTCTAATATTAATCCCGAAGGTAGATGTAGAGGTAGCGTGCCGACCGCGATCACATCGACTTTGGAACCGTTTCCCACGCGCATCGTCACCTCGTCCTTTGCCAGTGCCCGCTTATTCTGTAGTCCCTATTTCGAGTTGCAAATATTAGCAACAGAACCAGTATCAAATACCCAGGTGCTACTGCGAGCATTGGTAAGGTACACATCAATAACATGTATATCACATATACCTTTGTTCACCTTGCCATCCTTCTTATCCGCCAAATACTTGGGGCAGTTCCGCTTCCAGTGACCAGTCTACTTGCAGTAGAAGCACTCAGTTTCAGGCTTAGGTCTAGACTTGGGTTTCTTCTCTTGAGCAGCAACTTGCTTGCCGTTCTTTTTGAAGTTCCCCTTTTTTTTTCCTTTGCCCTTTTTCTTGAAACTAGTGGTCTTGTTAACCATCAACACTTGATGCTCCTTCTTGATTTCTACCTCCGCAGCTTTTAGCATTGCGAAGAGCTCGGGAATAGTCTTGTTCATCCCTTGCATATTATAGTTCATCACGAAGCTCTTGTAGCTTGGTGGCAGTGATTGGAGAATTCTGTCAATGACGCAATCATCTGGAAGATTAACTCCCAATTGAATCAAGTGATTATTATACCCAGACATTTTGAGTATATGCTCACTGACAGAACTGTTCTCTTCCATCTTGCAGCTATAGAACTTATTGGAGACTTCATATCTCTCAATCCGGGCATTTGCTTGAAATATTAACTTCAACTCCTGGAACATCTCATATGCTCCATGACGTTCAAAACGTCGTTGAAGTCCCGATTCTAAGCCGTAAAGCATGGCACACTGAACTATCGAGTAGTCATCAGCTTTGCTCTGCCAGA
>NW_021312887.1:0-1272 GCF_002162155.2 Triticum dicoccoides | reverse complement strand
ACATTAACCTCCCAGATGAGGCGGTCATTGACAGAATCCTCCAGTCGCTCCCACCAAGCTACAAGAGCTTTGTGATGAACTACAACATGCAGGGAATGGAAAAGACCATTCCTGAAGTGTTCTCGATGCTGAAGTCAGCAGAGGCTGAAATCAAGAAAGAACATCAAGTGTTGATGGTCAATAAGACCACTAAGTTCAAGAAGGGCAAGGGTAAGAAGAACTTCAAGAAGGACGGCAAAGATGTTGCCGCGCCTGGTAAGCCAGTTACCGGGAAGAAGTCAAAGAATGGACCCAAGCCTGAGACTGAGTGCTTTTATTGCAAGGGGAAGGGTCACTGGAAGCGGAACTGCCCCAAATACTTAGCGGATAAGAAGACCGGCAACACCAAAGGTATATTTGATATACATGTGATTGATGTGTACCTTACCAGTACTCGTAGTAACTCCTGGGTATTTGATACCGGTGTCGTTGCTCATATTTGTAACTCACAGCAGGAGCTGCGGAATAAACGGAGACTGGCGAAGGATGAGGTGACGATGCGCGTCGGGAATGGTTCCAGAGTCGATGTGATCGCCGTCGGCACGCTGCCTCTACATTTACCTACGGGATTAGTTTTGAACCTTAATAATTGTTATTTAGTGCCAAGTTTGAGCATGAACATTGTATCAGGATCTCGTTTAATATGAGATGGCTACTCATTTAAGTCTGAGAATAATGGTTGTTCGATTTATATGAGAGATATGTTTTATGGTCATGCTCCGATGGTCAATGGTTTATTCTTAATGAATCTCGAACGTAATATTACACATGTTCACAGTGTAGATGCAAAAAGATTTAAAGTTGATAATGATAGTCCCACATACTTGTGGCACTGCCGCCTTGGTCACATTGGTGTCAAGCGCATGAAGAAGCTCCATGCCGATGGACTTTTAGAGTCTCTTGATTATGAATCGTTTGACACGTGCGAACCATGCCTCTTGGGCAAAATGACCAAGACTCCGTTCTCCGGAACAATGGAGCGAGCAACCAACTTGTTGGAAATCATACATACCGATGTGTGCGGTCCAATGAGCGTTGAGGCTCGCGGAGGATATCGTTATGTTCTCACTCTCACAGATGACTTGAGTAGATATGGGTATGTCTACTTAATGAAACACAAGTCTGAGACCTTTGAAAAGTTCAAGGAATTTCAGAATGAGGTGGAGAATCAACGTGACCGAAAGATAAAATTCTTACGATCAGATCGTGGAGGAGAATACTTAAGTCACGAAT
>NW_021312886.1:0-821 GCF_002162155.2 Triticum dicoccoides | reverse complement strand
GACGTGGCGGCGATGCAGGGCTTCCGGGGAGCTGTGGAGCGGTGGGGAGGAAGAGGGAGTCGAGGCGGAGCTCCTGAGCTAGTCGGGGGAGCGAGGGGTGGTCGGAGACGGTGGCTATGGCGAACGGCGGCGACGGTGGTGTTCGGCCGTGTGAGAGGGGGAGCGAGAGAGAGGAGAGGAGAGCCGGGGGAGAGTGAGAGAGAGCAGGGGGGAGGGCGTGGCGTCGTCCAGGGCGTCGAGCGAGGAGGGGAGGCCAGGCAAGCAGGCGAGCAGGTGGCGTGGCGCGGTGGCGCGCGCGCGCGCCGGCCACACTCCCCTCCCTCTGTCGGGACGAAGACGACAGAGGAGGGAGGTGGGCTGGGCCGGCTGCTGGCTGGGCCGGCCAGCTGGCTGGGCCGGCCAGCTGGCTGGGCTGCACAGGGAGGAGCCCAGGTAAGCTTCTCCCTTTTAGTTTTTTTTTGTTTTCTAATTTCTGACATTTGTTTTGATTTAAATAATATATTAAATCATTTATTTAACTTATGCCAATTTTTGCAGGAGCTATATATATTATTCCAGAGCTCTTTTATAATTGGCATAATATTTGGGCATATATTAATATATATAATTAATATATTTCCAATGCAAATATTTATGCATTAATTCCAAATGCCCAAAATAAATGTCCATGAGCCACTAAAAATATTGGTTTGATTTTTATCTCTGTCCAATATTTTCAGAGAGCAACATGAGCATTTTCTTGGACCCTTTTGGAGAAATTTTTATTTGGGTCATTTTCAAAATGGTTCTGAGGGTTTCACAGATCCCCATTTCAAGTTTCT
>NW_021312885.1:0-2109 GCF_002162155.2 Triticum dicoccoides | reverse complement strand
ACTTATGCATGGCATGGTAAACTATAATCTCTAATTTTCATTGAAAACATGTTTAATCATAACGGGCTGAATCATGGGCACTAGGTTAAACATATTTACACAGACAAGACAAGTCAAGTTCATACCAGTTTTTCTTTACCACGACCAGTTCATCGAATGTCGTCATTATTGCCTTTCACTTGCATGACCGAATGATATGAAAATAATAATAGCGCAAGAGTGTCATGGACTAAGCTGGAATCTGCAAAACATTTTATTCAACATGAGAAGACAAGGTAAAATGGGCTCGTTATTAGTTCAACAGTTATTCATATGAGATCGACTCAACATTTTCATCGTGGTCTTCTCCTCGGAACAACTCGAATAAAAGAAAAGAAATTTAGAGAAACACACTGAAATATTTTTGGAGTTTTTGGTTTTCTTAAGCAAGCATATAAGGGGAAAAACGAGAAAAACTATTTACGCGGGAAAGCTCCCAAAAAGTAAAAGAAGAACAAGGAAATATTTTTGGATTTTCTTTAGTACTACTACTAAGCATGCATAGAAAGTAAATTAACTACAACTAATTTTTTTGGTTTTTCTATAGTTTTTCAAACACACAAGATGAAAGCAAAAAAACTAATTCTAAGCATGGATGATACAATGAAAAAGTGTGAGCACCAACAAATGAAATAAGTAGAAATGAATGTAAAGTCGGTGGAAACACGTACTCCCCCAAGCTTAGGCTTTTGGCCTAAGTTGGTAATCGATCAGTAGCCTGGAGGGTAGTAGGGATCCTGAGGAGCGGGCATCCATTCATTCCACTGCGGAGGTGCTTGTGCAGCCTCAGCAGCAGCCTGAGCGTTCCAGTAGGCGAGGATGTCTGCAGGCATAATCCGGTATCCGCCCCTGGCAACAGAATCAAACAAAGCCGGTGCAGGCAAAGGGATAACATCATGAGTGTCAATGCAATAAACCAAGTTATAAGGAATGGTAATATAAGAATGATCATGTGCAAGAAAGTGATGGCGATCCATGGCTGCACGGTCTAGGTAAACTGTGGTAAGAGGGACATCATGGGGGCGTATCGCCACCTCGAAGTGAGCCGCCAAACGAGAAGCAAAAATCCCACCATGTTTTTTCCCTTGAGATTTATTAAGATGGAGGCGATGAGCCACAATAGCTCCCAAGCTATAAGTGTTGTTGCCCTCTATTGCACGACGTAAAACAGCAATGTCTGGTGAACTAAGTGCGCCCACCTTCTCCCTAGCAAACAAGCATTTGGTAATAAAAAGTGCAAAGTAACGAACATGAGGAAAATGTAAGCCACCGGCAGTGATGGCTAACACTCTCCTCTCATCACCCACTGTCAAAGTGCGACAGAAATCCTCAAACTCAGCCGGCCTAGGGTCAGCCAAGCTCCCATCAGACGGGATCATGCATATGTCACAAAATTCAGTAAGTGATATTTGGTGGTTTTCAACATATAAGTCAAAGCTAACTTCAGGAGGATTATTTCTAGGCAAGAATGTAAAGGTTTGAAAAAAACACATTTGTGAGGATTTGGTGCCGGTCACACTCATCTGCGATGAAGTCGGCGAGACCGGCATTGGTAATGAATTGCATGAACTCCTCATGAATTCTAGCTTCTTGTAGGAACGGGATGTGCGGCCATTCGCATAGTCGTACCTCCGCCAACCTCCGAGGGTGGAAATCATTGTCAGAAAAATCCCCAATAACACCCTTGGAGTTCTTCTTGGAGCCAAATTTCCTGAAGATATTCATGTCCGCGTACAATTTTCTAAAAATAAAATTTTTGGAGTGACAAAAATTTGTCAACAAAACTTTGTAAGATCGATAGCAACTACTCATAGGGATACATAGAGGCCATAGCAAGCATTCAAACAACTTAGAACACTAAGAATTCAACATGCAAGCACATCTACAGCAGAACCAAGAGTAGCTAATTATTCAAAGTATAAACCACTAAAACAAAAACTAATTGGACAAATGATGGACTCACATACCAAGCAACAATCCCCCGAAACAGATTCGGAAACAGAGCTTCGAGCAAAGAGATCGAAATCCGCGGGTTTGACCTCAAGAACACGGGAGTGAGAGCAATAATGA
>NW_021312884.1:0-1844 GCF_002162155.2 Triticum dicoccoides | reverse complement strand
TAGACAAGTAGTTTGTTTCATCCTAGTTGCATGTCGATCCTTGACTCACATTTGGGCTCGTAGTTTCATAGTTGTCATAGTTGCAAGTCCACATTCGACTCGCAATTAGGTTTTGTGTTGTTTCTTCCTTGTTGTAAGTCCACGTTCGACTCACAACTGGGCCCTAAGTTGTAGGTGTCCCGGTTGCAAGTCCACCATCGAATCGCAATTGGGCTTGTAGTTGTAGTTTCCCAAGTTGCAAGTCCACCATCGACACAGAATTGGGGCTTGTAGTTGTAGTTGCCCTAGTTGCAAATCCACCCTTGACTCGCAACTGGGCCTGTATTTTGTTTTGATCCCAGTTGCAAGCCCACCCGTGACTCGCAACTAGGCATATAGTGTGTTTGTCATCCCAGTTGCAACTTCATCCTCGACTCGCAACCAGTCTTGTAGTTTGTTCTCGCCCCAGTTGCCAGCCCACCCATAACTCGCAACTAAGACTATAGTTGTTGTTTTCTTAGTTGCAAGCCTACCCTCGGCTCGCAACTGGGCCCGACCTTTCTTATTCGCACCTAGTTGCAAGCTCGCCCTCGACTTGCAACATGGCTTGACCTTTTTTTGTTCACACTTAGTCGCAAGTCCACTCTCTACTCACAACCGGGTTCGAATTTTTGTTGTTGCCCAAGTCGCAAGTCCACCATCAACTTGCAACTAGGCTTTGAAGTTTTTTGTTGCCACCTCAATTAGAATTTAACCTCAGTTGCAAGTCGATCATCTGCGACTCACAACTGGGCTCCAAATTCACGACCAACTTTTGAATCCACAAGCAAATTTTAAACTCATGGTTTTTTTTTTGAAATCACAATTTTTTTGGAACTCGTGAGTATGTTTTTTCAGATTTTCATTTTTTTATAGTCGCAAACATTTTTCAAACTCGTGAACATTTTTTGTACCCGCCAAGTTCACGGACATTTTTCAAAGCAGTGCATAATATTTAAATCCATCAAGATTTATTAAAATATTTACATGAAAAATGTAAGCTTTTCACCCGAAAGCACTTTCATCATTTGAAAAGAAAAAAATTATGCCAACGTAGATGCTTTTTTTGGGACGTCCATGTTTTTTGTGCTTTTTCTTCAGGTTAGTGTAACTAGCAAAAAAGCCCGTGCGTTGCAACGGGAGATTTTTTTCATAATCTTCAATGGCCATGGCCACACTTTGTTGCATCATCGAGATACACTATCACTCTCAATTTCGTGGAACCATGAACAATTTTTAAAATCATGATCATTTTTAAAACTCGTGCACATATTTGAAATCATGAACATTTTTAAAATTGTGAACACTTTTTCAAAGTTTTTAACATTTTCCAAAATCAAGAATATTTTTTGAATTCATGAACATTTTATACTTGCAAACATTTTTTAAAATTGTGAACATTTTTTATTTTATGTGCAAATGGACGAACCAAATGATGGATGAAAATCTGGTAATAAGCAACATATACAAAAAAGGAGTAAGAAACATCCATGTCTTTAATAGAAAAATGAAAGTACTAATTAAGGGTGCAACATAAAAATAATTTTAAAAATAATTAACATGGAAGATAACATTATATTTAGAATGTACAAAATTTTCTGGGCGATTTTCATATTTAGCATGCTAAATTTAAAGTTGGAGTTTGAAAGATATGAATATTTTAAAAAATACTTGAATCTGCAAAAAAAAGTTAAAAGAGAATATTTTGGCCGTATTGTACTGTGTAGACACACTGTTAAGCTACACTTGGCGAGGTAGCTCTATACTACGGCAATTGAAATTCGCGAAAAAAAGGGTGCAAAAATGGGGATGACCAAGTTTCGAAC
>NW_021312883.1:0-4827 GCF_002162155.2 Triticum dicoccoides | reverse complement strand
GAGGAAGTCGGCCAGTGCTTGTGACTTGATGGCGGTGCGGGGCTGGTAGTAGATGGTGTAGGGAGCCAGCTCTATGGACCATTTATCCACTCGGCCAGAAGCATCTCGACTTCCAATAATCTCGACAAGTGGGGCCGTGCAGACCACAGTGATTGGATGCTCTTGAAAGTAAGGCTTCAACTTCTTGGCGGCAAAGTGCACGCCATAGCACATCTTCTGGTAGTGGGGGTAGTTCTGCTTGGAGGTCGACAACACTTCGCTCCGGTAATATACCGGTCTCTGGACAGGTAGTGCCTTGCCTTCCTCCTTGCGTTCCACCACAATGACTGTGCTGCCTACCCGGCTGGTAGCGGCGATGTATAGGAGCATGGACTCCTTAGGAGTCGGAGCCGCTAGAACGGGTGGAGTAGTCAACATCTTCTTCAACTGAAGAAAGGCTTCGTCCGCCTTGTGGTTCCACTCGAAAAAAGTGGTCTTCTTCATGAGCTGGTATAGGGGAGAGCTTTCTCGCCCAGCCGACTGATGAATCGGCTGATGGACGCCAAGAAGCCAGTGACTTTTGCACGTCCAGCAGTCAGCTGGGTACCTCCATCCTCTCGATGGCCTTGATCTTTACAGGGTTGCACTCTATGCCGCGTTCAGAGACCAGGAAGCCAAGGAGTTGGTCGGCTGGTACTCCGAAGACGCACTTCTCAGGGTTGAGCTTGATCTAGAATCGGTGCAGGTTCTCAAAGGTCTCCTAGAGGTCTTCCAGCAGTGTTCCACGCTTCTCCGTCTTCACCACCACATCGTCCACGTAGACGTGGGCGTTTCTGCCAAGTTGCTTGAGGAGCCACTTCTGCATGCAACGCTGAAAGGTGGCACCGGCATTCCTCAAGCCGAACATCATGGTTAGGTAGCAGAAGGCTCAAAATGGTGTGATGAAGGCGGTCTTCAGTCTGTCAGCCAGGTTCAGCTTGATCTGGTGATATCCTGAATATGCATCCAAGAAACTCAGCAGCTCGCATTCGGTTGTGGAGTCTATCACCTGATCGATTCTTGGCAAAGCAAACGGGTCCTTGGGGCAAGCCTTGTTGAGGCTTGTGTAGTCAATACACATTCGCCACTGCTTGTTCTTCTTCAGTACCAAGACCTGGTTGGCTAGCCACTCTGGAAAGAACACTTCCATAATGAAGTCGGCTGCTAGGAGTCGGGCTATCTCTTCTCCGACAACTCTTTTCTTTTCTTCTGATAAGCGACGCAAGGGCTGCCTGACTGGCTTTGCATCAGATCGGACATGTAACTTGTGCTCGGCGAATTCCATCGGTACACCTCGCATGTCTTTGGGGGACCATGCGAAGATGTCCCGATTCTCACGGAGGAAATCGACGAGCTCGCCTTCCTATTTGCTGTCGAGGTTTGCTCCTACGACAGCGTACCTCTCTGGGTGCTCCGGATCCAAGGGTATCTTCTTTGTCTCTTTGGCTGACTTGAACGAACCCTCAGCCTCCGACTCCTTGGGGTTAGGCGACACCTCTAGCTGCTTGCGGCCATCGCCACAACCCTATCAAGGAGACGCTTCTCGGCCGCGATCACCAGGGACTCGGCCAACCGACTACTCTCAGCCGCACAGGCAGATGACTTCCGGTAGTCGCCGGCTACGGTCAGAATCCCCTTGGAACTAGGCATCTTCATCTTGAGGTAGGCATAGTGGGGGACCGCCATGAACTTGCCCAGGGCGGGTCGGCCAAGTAATGCATGGTATGGGCTCTCGAGATCCACCACCTCAAACCAAACTGACTCTCAGCGGAAGTGATCTTTGTATCCAAAGAGGACGTCCATCAGGATCTTGCCGATTGGTGAGCAGGAAAGGCCAGGAACAATGCCGTGGAACACAGTCCGGCTGTTCTGAAGCTGTCTTTGCTTGATTCCTAACTTCTCCATGGTGTCCTTGTACAAGATGTTGATGATGCTGCCTCCGTCTATCAGAACTCACGAGAAACGAGCAGCTCGTCTATCCGTGGCAAAGGTGGCATCCAAGACCAAGGCATAAGAGCCCGGACTCAGCATCACCTTTGGGTGATCAACCCTGCTCCAGCTGATAGGCTTCTCGGACCAGTGCATGAATTCTGGTGTCTCTGATGCTACTGCATTCACCTCTTCCTGCTGCAGCCGCCTGCTGTGTTGATCATCAGCCACGCTGGTAAATATCACGTAAGCTCCGTGCTCTTCGGGGTACTCGTCTTGTACCGCGCCGACTGGCCTGACAGCCGGCTGCTGGGGCGGAGGTTGCTGCCCGGCATGCGGGGGAGGCAGGAGGTCGTCTCCTTTGGCGATCCTGGTGAGCCAGTGGCACTTTTGGGTGGTGTGATTCGATGGCTTCGTGCCGCTATGGAACTTGCAAGGACCATCCAAAGTCTGCTCGTATGAGAAAGCCGACAACCAGTTGGGCTTGCCGCCTTTCTGTCGCTTGGGTGGAGGCTGCCCATCCGGCTACTGGTCTTCGACTGTCGTCACCTGCCGGCTGCTGGAAGCCAGCTGCGGGGCCTTGCGCTTGTGGTCGCTCTGCTATTGTCGCCGACTGGCGTCTCCAGCCGGAGTTCTAGGAGCCCGAGGGGCCACTTTGCCAGTCGCACTAACTAGAATCTCCGCCTTCATGGAGGAGTCGGCCATGGCATACTTGTCTGCTATGATCAGCAGCTCGTCGAGGGTTTCTGGCTCGTCGCAGAGGAGCTTGTGCTTGAGGAGGGTGCCTTCTCTGCACCTCGCGATGAAGTACTCGATAGCATGTACCTCGTGCACGCCCTCACAAGAGTTCCGGAGCTCGGCCCATCGCTTGAGGTAGTCGCGAATCGACTCGTTGGGGCCTTGCACGCACAAGGAAAGCTGACGAGGCTTGGGAGGACGCTTGTACGTGCTTGTGAAGTTGTGGACGAATGCATCGGTGAAGTCGACCCAGCTGTTGATGCTGCGGGGCTTCAGGCTGTTCAGCCATGTCCGGGCCGTGCCCTGGAGCATGAGTGGAACGTATTTCACGGCAACACGCTTGTTGCCGTTCGCTATGCTGACGGCTATGGAGTAGTCAACCAGCCAGTCCTCCAGCTTCACGGAGCCGGTGTACTTGGGTGTGTCTCTTGGGAGCGTGAACCCTTTGGGAAAGGGCTCGTCTCGAATGCAGAGCCCGAAACAAGGCGGACCCAACTCATCTTCTTCTTCCAGCGCCAGGGATCGGTGAAGTCGGTCGATCCGGTGGCGGGCGTCGTTTTCTCCGATTCCCTCTCGGTGGCCAAGGCGGTCGCCGAGAGTCGGATGGTCAACAGGCGGCGGGGAGACTCGCCTTTCCTTGCGAGGAGGAGGAGGCGGACAGTCGTCCCGTCGTTCCACTGCTCTCGAGTGGCCATCTTGGTCGCGCTCTATGGTAATGCGAGTCCGGCTGTGGCTGACAGCCGTATCCTTGTCTTTCCTTCCTCGGGCGCCGCCAGTCGGTGTCCGAGATGTCGCGCCTTGATCTTGGTGTGGAGGCGGTCATCGTTTTGTCGCTGCAGCGCCTCCGTGCGGCAGCCGGCCTCGTTCTGTGTGGCAGCCGCGTCGAGGAGCCGCTGGACCCGCTCCGTCATCAGGCGGCGCTCTTCGCCTTCGAAGTTGTCCATCTCATCCGCCGCTGCCTGGGCGGCTCGAATGTTCTCCGCAGGTGTGGCGTACATAGGGCGATTTGCCCCGAATAGGTTGGCGATGGCCACGTCGCGCTGCTGGACCGCACCCAGGTGGCTGGTCCCAGCTGGGGCTGGCGAGCCACCCACAGCGCAATCCATCTCACGCAGGTAGGCTTCTGACAAGTGTCTCATGCTAGCCAGCTTCTTCGCGCCTTCGACGAGCTGGAGGCGGCGCGCCTCTAGCGCCTCCGCGTCAGCGTCTTCCAGAATGGGCGCGGTCAGGTCTTGCAATGCCGTGCCAAGTGGGTCATGCGCTCCTCCGCCGGGATGCTTGTCATGACTGATGACGAGCACCTCTATGACGGTGCTTCCGTCGCTCTCCGCGCGAGGGAGCGACTCATCATAGACCACCACGTTGGTGGGGAACGCGTCGAGCGACGCGGTGTCGGAGTCGACCAGCATCGGGTCGGTGGAGCCTACAGACTCCAAGTCCACGGCAGGCTCGCCGGTGACGTGGAGTTGGTCAAGGAGGCCCACGAGGAGGCTCTCGGGGCCGCCCGTGCCTGCGTCAGATGCAGGCTCGTCGGAGAGGCGAACCTCGCCGACAAGATCGGCGAGGCAGCTGGCTGCATAGGCGATCTCAGCGCCGTGCAGCGCGTCAGCACAAACTCCGTCTGGCGTGCCGGGCCGGCTGCGCTCGCCAGGGAGGAAAAGGGTTCCCGTCCAGAGCAGGTCTCCGGACGACGGTGCACCAGGCCCCATGGTGGGCGCCAAATGTCCGGGGTTGGGTCCGACATATGTCAAAGGATGGTTTATCATGGTGGGGGCGAGTAGAACGTCACCGGTGCCTGGAAACGGGATAAGGCGAAGGCATGCACGCCGGCGAATCTTACCCAGCTTCGGGGCTCTCCGGGGAGATAATACCCCTACTGCTGCTCTGCGGGGTCTCCGCATGATCACTATGGCAAAGTGTGTACACGGTTTCTCCTTGAGCTGTTTCCTGGAGGTAAGAGAAGGCAAGCCTGGCTCTCTTCTTTCTATATGATCTGGTCTAGTGCTAATGGATTCGAACCCTTTGCATGGGTGCCCTGGGGGTTTATATAGGCCTACCCCCAGGGGTAATGGTAATCCGGCTAGGCGCGGGCCCAGCCGTCAGTTTCTCCGGCCTCCGTCTTCTCCGCCGACTGCTGGGGCC
>NW_021312882.1:0-1243 GCF_002162155.2 Triticum dicoccoides | reverse complement strand
GGCCCTCGTGTTGATGCAACCGGAATACCGACAAATGAATTGTGATGTGTGAAATCAATACTCCCAGCAACCTCGTTGCTTGGTAGTTAAATGGACAATAACCTCATTCTTAACGTGTTGGTTCTTGAATCATCATTCTAAGATTGATCGTGCTACCTTGTCCATCTTCCTGGTGCACATTTCGATTGATGAGTTAGGATTTTGTCAAGTCCTCGCTCATTTGATCATATCGTCTTGCCCTGAAAGGCGAGGTTGTTCTCGAGCTTAGTAACATACCGGTGGTTCGTGATTTTCTGAATGTCTTCTCGGAAGTATTACCAGGTTGTCACCTGACTGCTATGTTGAGCTCGTGATCAAGTCGGGTTCTTGTGAACCACCCTTTCTCCAAGAATCTGTGATGGATATCTCGGAGCTAGTGGGTTAAGCTAGACAACAACTTGGAGAGTTGGAAGATAAAAGCTTGCCTGACTTAGTTTGTTCCAAAGGGATATCCTTGTGTAGTGTGTGTTGAAGAAAGATGATATCTTCATCGATTGGTCCCTGTGATTAGTTGTTGGGCCTATTGTCTTACCCCATCTTTGATTTGAGTATGGGCTATCATCCAATCAGACCAGAACCAACGATATTCGTAATGTTGTCTTACTCGTGGTTGATCCTTCGAGCATACACCATTATATCTTTTGGGTCTGACCAATGCTATCACTTGTTCACTTAACTATGGAATTCCTTTTGAAAGGAAACCCAGATGAATTGTTGTTGAGCCCATTGACAACATCCTTGCCTTCTCCATAATATTGCTGAGCATTAAGCTAGTGTTGGAAACTTTTGAAAGCATTTGTTCATGCTAGCTCATGAAGCATATGTTCGGATGTAAGGAGAGACTTCCTCTAGTTCATGTGCATTGGATGCAAGTTGCCGCCGTGGACTCGAGAAAGTCAATGTTGTTTCCTTTGGAATCATCCCAAATCAGTCATGCATACGTGCGAAGTATTCTGTGGTTCGGAGACTTGCAACCTCCATTCCATATGTATATCCTAGCACACCAAGCCACTGATTGATTTGTTCACGGAAAAGGAGTTGATGTGCTAATCCTAGGTCATGCACAAGACTTCAATATCCTCGATTATGATTCCCCACCTGAACTCGGTAGTGTTTTATTGTAAGACTACCATGTGATAATGTTTGTCTAGGACAGCGTGTTCACATGTTTTAGCAGAACCAGCTCATGTTTTGGAGCTTGCTA
>NW_021312881.1:0-879 GCF_002162155.2 Triticum dicoccoides | reverse complement strand
TCGCTCTGGGACGCCAAAACGGTGAGTAATAGTACACAAAACGGACCAGAAATTGGCCAAAATTGTGAGTGTCATTGACCGACACGTAAACGCAACACGGGGTTCGTGAATCGTGGAAATCACGCTTGGACCCAAAAACAGAGTAATAGTCCAAGAAACGGGCCTGAATCGAACAAAACTGTGAGTGTTGATGACCGACACGTAAACGGACATTAGGGTTCAACCACTATGGAATCGCTTCGGGACCCCTAAATGATGAGTAATAGTCCATGAATCGCGTCAGAATTGGCCAAAACTGTGAGTGTTGGCGACAGAGACGTAAACGCATGTCAGGGATTGTAAATCGTGGAAATCGCTCCGGGACGCCAAAACTAAATAATAATGCAAGAAATGGGCCAAAATCGGCCCAAAGTGCGCTTGTTGATGATCGACACGTAAGCGCACCATGGGGTCAAACAACCGTGGAAATCACTTCGGGGCCCCAAAATGGTGAGTAATAGTCCATGAAACGGGCCAGAATCGGCCAAAACTGTGAGTGTTGATGACCGACACTTAAACGGACCTTAGAGTTCAACCACTATGGAATCGCTTCGGGACCCCTAAATGACGAGTAATTGTCCACGAATCGCGTCAGAGTTGGCCAAAACTGTGAGTGTTGGCGACAGAGACGCAAACGCACCTCGGGGATTGTATATCGTGGAAATCGCCCTGGGACGCCAAAACGGTGTGTAATAGTACACAAAACGGACCAGAAATTGGCCAAATTTGTGAGTGTCATTGACCGACACGTAAACGCACCACGGGGTTTGTAAATTGTGGAAATCATGCTTGGACACAAAAACATAGTAATAGTCCAAGAAACGGGCCAGAATCGAACAA
>NW_021312880.1:0-1206 GCF_002162155.2 Triticum dicoccoides | reverse complement strand
CGCGAGCGGGATCGGGCTGCGGGGCACGGGGAGGCCACCTGAGGGGCCCGGCGGCACCCTCGTGGCACCAGGAACGCGGAGGGAGGCTTGGTTTGGGCGGAGGCGGGCCGAGACGGCGGCGGCGACGTGGACGGCGGCGAGGGGCTTCGGCCGTGGTGGGGAGCGGCGCTACGGCACGGGAACGGGAGGGAGAAGAGAGGGGAACGGCGGCGGAGCTCACCGCGATCACGCAGAGCAGCACAGCGGGGTCGGGGAGGACCTGGTGACGGCGAATCGACGTCGGCGGACGGCGGAGCCCGAGGAGGAAGACGATGGCGATGGTGGCTCCTCGGGGCACTCCGGCTTGCTTGGCTCGGCGAGGAGGTAGAGGGGGTCGCGGCGGAGCTCGGGGACTCCACGGAGGGGCGAGGGGACGGCGGGGAGCGCGTCGGTGACGAGCTGCAGCGGCGGCAGTGCTTCGGGTGAGAGGGAGAGAGAGCAGGGGGAGAGGAGGAGGGCGAGGGAGAGTGAGAGCGGTGCGGGGCAGCGCGTGGCGACGTCCGGGGCATCGAGGGCGAGAGAAGGAAGCAGGAGGTGGCCAGCAGGGGGGGAGGTGGCGCGCGCGCGTGCCGGCGAGCGTCGGGCACCCGCCCGTCCTCCTGGCAGAGGAGGAAGGCGACAGGGGAGGGGGGCCAGGCGGGCTGGGCCGCCTCCTGGCTGGGCCGGCCTGCTGCTGCTGGGCTGCGCAGGGGAGGGGAGGCCCAGGTAAGTTTCTCTCCCCTTTTTTTGTTTTTCTATTTTTTTCCTGACATTTGTTTTGATTTAATAAATATATTAAATCATTTAATTTCCTTATGCCAATTTTTGCAGGAGCTGGATATATTATTCCAGAGCTCTTTTATAAATGGCATAATTTTTGGGCCATATTTCATATATATAGAAATATATTTCCAAAGCAAATATTTATCGAATTAATCCAAATGGCCAAAATAAAATGTCCATGAGCTCCTAAAAATATTGTTTTGATTTTTATCTCTGTCCAATATTTTTAGAGGGCATCATGAGCATTTTCTTGGACCCTTTTGGAGAAATTTTTATTTGGATCATTTTCAAAAATGATTCTGAGGGTTCCACCAATCCTCATTTCAAATTTAAATGAAATTTAAATATGATGCACAAATAGCTAGCTAGCCTAAGTCATACCAGACTAGGGATGTGACAACTCGC
>NW_021312879.1:0-1268 GCF_002162155.2 Triticum dicoccoides | reverse complement strand
CTTGCGGGGCTCCAGCGGCCTGCCGGTTGCACTGTCGACAACCTCGATGGTGCATGTTTCTCCTTGTTTCATCGTCTTGGTTGCGCCACGCTTTGACGACGTACTCGATTGTTTCGACGATCCGGCCGAGGGCTAAAATAAGAAAGAGTCGCGCGCGTTAGTACACACATATTTATTCAAATCAGTTAGTTTGTATCACCAGAGGCTCAATGTATATATATACCTCGGCGCCGGAGGTGGTTGCTACTTCCATTTGAAGATCGTCGTTTATCGACGTTTGTTCGGCATCATCTTGCTGACGGCGCCCTTCATCTTCACCGTCAAGGTTCAGATAAGAAGAGATATCATCTTCTTCTTCTCCGGTCGGCACATATAGAATATCGCCGTTTATGATGCCGAACATATGTGCTTCACCGTCCGGATCATAGTTGTCCATAATCGGGTCAGCTCTATCGTCCGCCATTATGTCAGCCCTGAAAACATGTAGTAAAAACAAATTAATTAAGTGAAGAAGGGGGGCGGTGGCGGTGGCGGTTGCGAAAGGGCGGTGGCGAAAGGAGGGGGCGAGGAAGGGGTGGGAGAGGGTGTCGCGGTAGAGCGCGAGACGGGGCGGCAGACGACGGCGTCACGGAGAGGGGAGGCGAGGACAACACATTTATAACCCTCGCCGTCCCCTCTCGATCCCTAAAAAAACACCGCGCGCATCGCCGCCCCCCTCGCCGCCCCTCTCCGTATAAATAAATTGTCCGAACAGAGCTTGGAGTAGAGTGGCTAGGGTTTGGCCAGGGATGCGGATGGAGACGAATATATGTGGGGTCGGGATGGCCCATGTGCAGGGCGGGGGGTGCTGGCCACACTCTTTTTTTCTTTTCTTTTTTTCTTCTTCTTCCTTTCTTCTTCCTCTTTCTTCTTTCTTTCTTCTTCTTCCTTTTTCTTTCTTGTTTTTTCTTCTTCCTTTTTCTTTCTTCTTTCTTTCTTCTTTCTTTTTTTCTTCTTCCTTTTTTTTTCTTCTTTCTTTTTTTCTTCTTTCTTTTTTTCTTCTGTTGTTTTCTTCCTTTTTCCTTTTTTCTTCCTTTTTCTTGTTTTTCTTCTGTTTTTCTTTTGTTTTCTTCTTCTTTCTTTCTTCTTCTTCCTTTTTCTTTCTTGTTTTTTCTTCTTCCTTTTTCTTTCTTCTTTCTTTCTTCTTTCTTTTTTTCTTCTTCCTTTTTTTTCTTCTTTCTTTTTTTCTTCTGTTGTTTTCTTCCTTTTTCTTTTTTTCTTCCTTTTTC
>NW_021312878.1:0-1244 GCF_002162155.2 Triticum dicoccoides | reverse complement strand
ATTTTCTCTTAATTTTTATTTTTTTTCAATACTAATTTCATTAACTTAAATGTACAGAAAACATATATCGATTGCCCCCCACACGGGCCTTCTTCCGTCGTGTCACGGAGAGGTTAGACGGGACGGGCCGGGTACCTGTGGGGGGTAGCAATGCCACCAGGTGTTGTGGTGGGCCCTGCTACGGTTGTCGAAACGTGGTGGCAGGCGCAGGCACGCGGCTCCGACGTGTGCCCCCTCCCCCCTCACGGGCGTCGATGCCGCCGTGCCCCGGAGGGGGGAAACGGCCATGTCGGGCCGACCCAGAGGGAATCTTGGGGTGGGTTGTGCCGGGACTGTGTTGGGGGTGTAGCTATGGCTGGGCTATGACAACAAGGTGAAAAGGTCCACCGGTCAAACTACGTCCAGCGAAAGTCAAAGGGATAGACCCGGCGGTCATCTGTGTCAGGGTTAGACGGGACGGGGTACCTGGGGGTATTAATGCCGCCAGGTGTTGCGGTGGCCCTCCTACAATTATATAAGCATGGTGGCAGGCGTAGGCACCCGGCACGCAACTTGTATGAGGTCCCGGTGCGACGCTTTGACTTTGCACGGACGGGCTTTGAGCAGTAGATGTATCCACCCGGTTGTGTAAGGTCAGCCCATAGGCCCATGGCAACATCTGGCCCGGATGTTGCTCCAAAGTGTTCCTATGGGCTGACCTAACACAACCGGGTGGGGAGGTCCACTGGTCAAAGCCCGTCCGTGCAAAGTCATAGGGTTAGATCTCGTGGTCAAACGCTACAGGGTTAGGCGGGACGGGGGCACTTGGGGGTAGCAATGCCACCGGAGCGTCGCACCGGGCCCTCATACATGCGGGGTGGAGTGGTGGCATGTCCGAAGAGGCGGGATGCGTCTCCGGTGCGTGGCCCCCCCTCACGGACGGCGATGACACGGTAGTAGACGTTCTGCGGTAACAATGCGGCGTCAATATTACTAAATACTCGGAGCGCGATAAAATCATGAGTTTTTTTGCACGACGTGGGCACATGTGCTATAGGAACGATGATATTTTTTCATAATTTTTGGTGATGGAGAAGTATCCGAAAAATTCCCTCTACGCGGATTGCCCTTCGCGCGTCTACGGCTGTGGCCGGCGGCCTCCGGGGGCTAGCATGCCGCCAAATCTTGCGTAGGCGGCCTCTCACAAGTCTGGAAGTGTTGTGGCGGTTGCAAACGCCCGGCACGCGTGTCCGGGGTGTGCCCCC
>NW_021312877.1:0-1197 GCF_002162155.2 Triticum dicoccoides | reverse complement strand
CGGCCGAACCTCCGCCGTCGCCGAGCTCGCCGTCGACGCAGCTCCGGTGACCATTTGGTCACCCCGGCGAGTCCAACAAGTCCGTAAGGACCCGTAGAGCCCCTCCAGCGCCTCAGCTCCCTCGCTTGCGAGCAGCAGCGCCGATCCCGACCGCACCCGAACTCCGGCCGCCACTCACTAGCTCGCCGTCGTCGGTACCGGCCACCTCAGGCACGGCCACCACCACCGTTCGACGCGCGGGAGCAAGGGCTCTCCAACGAGCCCAAGCACGGCCTCGCCCGTGCCCTGTAGCGCGTTTCCGTATCGCGCCGCCGTCTCGGGCCTCGCCGGCGTCATGTCGCCGGTGGGTTTGACCCACCTTGACCACGGCAGGACCCCCCTGTGTCCATGACAGGTGGGCCCAGCCCTGTTAGCTAATTAGGATTAGCACTAATCGAATTAGTTAAACTAACTACCCCCCCGACACTGACCAGTGGGCCCCAGCGCCACTAATTCCTAATTAGGATTAAATTAACCCTGTTAAACCCCCCCTGTCACTGACGTGTGGACCCCACACGTCAGGTTTGACCCCAGCCAGCCGCAGTTGACCACTGACGTCATGCTGACGTCATGCTGGCGCAATATATATATTTCTGGATTTAATTTAAATCAGGAAATTCCAGAATATTATTTAAACTTCAAAAATTCATAACTTTTATTCTGTAACTCCAAATCAGAGAAATTATATATGAAAAATGATCAGAAAAATCCAATCTATCCATCTGTACTATTTTCATGCATGATCAAACAAGTTAAATTGATGTTTAAAGCAGAACAAGGAAAAGCACTTTAAAAGGCCATATTTGAGTTTGAAATTTGAATCTTTGATTCAAATTGGTTCAAACCCTTCTGGTTTTAGTTGCATTAGCCCAACACACTCATATTGCCATGTTTCATGCATGCATCATATTGTTGCACATTGTTTGGTGATGGTTGTGTATCGGTGTCCTTTGCGACAGGTTCTGTCTCCGAGGAGTACCGTGATTACCCTAACGAAGAACCGTATCAGTGCATCGAACCATCAGGCAAGCAACCAACCATTTGATCATATCGATACAATCCCATGTTCTCGCTCCTGCTCTCTTTTACTGCATTAAGACAATGCGTTTCAAACTGCTGTGTGCTACGGTAGTTGAACCCATTTCCTCTGCATGACCT
>NW_021312876.1:0-1491 GCF_002162155.2 Triticum dicoccoides | reverse complement strand
TGATAGAGGCGGGGGTGTCCCGATCTTTCGATGAGATGATAACTATCGATTTGGTGGAGACGACTTTGACGATCCGACTACAAACGTGCACGACGTTGCGCCTTAGCAATCGCTAAACCAATCTCCTGAGGTTACAGACGATGCCAGAAGCACGGTCAGCCTGACCACGAAGGTCTATTCCTGCAAGCAATCGAATAATGAGCAAGAATATGATAAAGCAATCTGAATATTGCAAATATATATGAGGTATTGATAATGGTGGGGATCCGTAAGCAGTCTTGGTCTGGTCGTTGGACACAAACGAAGTACACGAAGTTCCAATGGCTAACTTTTAACTAAACAAATCCCAACAAAAAAGCTACTAGATGGATCTACTTATATAGGAGCAAGGGGTGGCGGCCAAGGAGGTGGGAGGACGTCCCAAGGCAGCCTAAAACTAAATCTAGGTCGTACAAGGCCAATGGGCCCAAGTGGAGGTGATGTAACACCTTTGGACTTGTAGTTTGACTCGGATTCTGCTGCAGCACCAGATTGTTTTGTCCACAACTCAACGCTCCGGACGAATTTGAAGGTGATTCCAATTGGGTTGGAAAGTGCATGAAATCTAGTTTCCAACAAAAAAAGAATCACCCAATTCGGAGTCCGTATGAAAAACTTGCGTCTGTTTTGAGTCAGGTGTGTCTGTGCAGTCCGAATCTGAATCCAGAACGTGAGAGACTTGGACTCTATCTTCTGTTGGGCCAAAAGTGACGTGAGAGAACTTTTTGGACAGCAAATAAACATCTCTTTCTTCCTTATCTTCATATGTGGATTGTACAAATGTCCCATACACCTGCAATTAGACAAAACACAAAAGTGTGTGAAGTATTTTTGTTCTGGATAACATAAATAGATTATTGAAAAGTTTGCACTAGAAATCACCTGACAAATATGCATATATGCAATATTTTTGGACATATCCAAGGTAGTCATGTCCTCATCATCCTCCCCTTCTTGAAAATAAAGCCGTCCTCGGCGTTGGTTAATCTGAAATGTGGCTAACAAAAGAGACAAGGTGTACTTGTTGTATATGTATATGTCATCCATTTTTACTTCCCTTGATTTTTGCATATATGACACATGAATAGATGAGTAACTTGCATAGTTCATAAAATCTAAAGCCAAAAAATTAGCACAAGAAGTAGAAGGCATGAAAATATTGCAACTCAGTTTGCACATATAAGTGAAGCTCTTATTCATTTCAAAAGATTGACAATGTTCATCATTAAACCATCCCAACATTGGTGAATAAACCTTACTTGCATCAAATTTACATGCTACAACATGCTTAAATAAGCAAACATGCAATAAGTCATTCAACACAGAATCATCACCAAGATTACAGGTCATATCAAAATGATTAAACATTGGTTCTTTTGCATCAATAGTTAATTCAATGGGTGCACTCAAAATTGTTGGTATTTCAGTTGTTTGATCACATGGCAAAGTCAA
>NW_021312875.1:0-1302 GCF_002162155.2 Triticum dicoccoides | reverse complement strand
AGAGTGGTGTGGTGAACACGATTTGGTAAAGGTATCGATGAGAGGCCATGTAGGAGTACATGGTGGGTTGTTTCATTGAAGCCGACCTTAAGCACTGAGATCTGTATGTGTGATTTAAGATACAGCTACTACCATGCATTGGGCCCTGAAATATGACCCCGCTCGACTTCTTATTCACCCTAGCTCTCTGTCCAGGAGTTGCAAGTAGTTTCTGGTGTTTGTAGCCTACTGGAGGCCGTGGACAGCGCTGACCATAGGGGTGGGCTGTGATGCGGTAGGTACGTGGCCGGGTGTACCGAATACCCGTTAGGTATCTCGGGAACCCTGTTCACATCGTTCGGGGCCGTATGGGAAACCTCGGCCGGACTCCCTGCGGATGGAACCTGGATAGGCGATAAACCTGGACTAGAGGCTTAGGTGTTTAGGTAGGTCGTGGTCTACACCCACGTCGGCTTTCGCTTGAAGTCTGCTGAGCACATGTCGTGTGCAGACGCTAAGTGGTGGAAACATGTATGAAGAAGTACACCCCTGCAGGGTTATCATGATCTATTCGAATAGCCGCGTCCGCGGTAAAGGACTACTTGGTTGCCTATACAGTTCATAGACAAGTAAATGGAAACTACTAAAAGCCTCAAGATAAGTGTGAGTGCCGAGGATGGCTCTCCCGTAGGAAGACGGAGGGGAATCCTCGGTAGTGTATTGAAGTGGTGAGTAGTGGACTCGTGTGCGCAAAACCATTTCAAGTTGAAGTATCGTAGGATAGTCTAGCCAAGAGTCAAAGCTGGCTTGCTGCAATAACTCCACCAACCCTTCTTGATAATATGCATGTATGTAGGATCTGATGTAAGTCTTGCTGAGTACCTTTGTACTCATGTTGCTATAATTTACATTTTACAGAAGACGCTGCAACCCCTTCTGATGGGTTCTACGTAGACGTTGACATCAACGAGTAGGCTAAAGGCCCAGGTGGTGATCCTGAGCTTATGAAGGACCACGTAGTATAGCTAGGCTTTCCAAGCCTCTTTTATTTTACTAGTTGTCTGTACTCAGACAAGTTACTTTCGCTGCTGGTTTGTATGACTGTATGACTTGAATGCTGGGTCGTGAGACCCGTACCTTTGTGTATGTTATGTATGGCTCCCTGAGCCTTAAATAAAGTACTTGTGTCGTAGAGTCATGTTGTGATGCTTCGTTGTATTTGCACATATCGAGCATATTGTGTGTATGATTGAAATGCTTGGTATGTGTGGGATCTGACTACCTAGTTGTTTATCTTTAGTAGCCTCTCTTACCGGGAAATGT
>NW_021312874.1:0-1609 GCF_002162155.2 Triticum dicoccoides | reverse complement strand
GGATAATTCTCCTCATGTGGGTGCAATTGCCGTGAAGCGTAGGCAATTACGTGTCGATCTTGCATGAGAATGCAACCTAGTCCTTGTCGCGAGGCGTCGCAGTAGATAACAAAGTCCTTAGAGAAGTCTGGCGGTACCAGTACGGGAGCAGAAGTCAGGCGTCTTTTCAGTTCCTGAAAGCTGTGCTCACATTGTGGAGTCCATTCGAACTTCTTATCTTTCTTGAGGAGTTCGGTTAGAGGTTTGGCAACTTTGGAGAAGTTCTCGACAAAGCGACGACAATAGCTCGCTAAGCCCAGAAAACTCCGAACTTGCTTGACCGATTCAGGTGGAGTCCAATTAAGAACGGCTTGAACTCGCTCAGGGTTAACAGCAATACCTTTACCAGATATTACATGACCCAGATAGGTCACTTCTGACAACCAGAATTCACATTTAGAAAATTTGGCATAAAGGCGATGCTCTCAAAGTTTCTGCAACACCAGCCTTAGATGTTCGGCATGTTCTTCCTCGTTCTTGGAGTAGATGAGTATATCATCGAGGTAAACCACGACGAATTTATCCAAATACTCCATGAAGATTGAGTTCATTAACCGAGAAAAGGTGGCTGGAGCGTTGGTTAAACCGAAGGACATGACGGTGTACTCGTATTGGCCATAACGAGTAACAAAGGCCGTTTTAGGAATGTCCCCGTTTCTGATTTTGATTTGATGGTAGCCCAACCTCAAATCCATTTTGGAGAAGACTGAGGATCCAGCGAGCTGATCGTACAGGTCGTTGATCCTGGGAAGCGGATATTTGTTCTTGATTGTGACCAAATTAACAGGTCGGTAATCTACAACCATCCGGTCCGTACCATCCTTCTTCTTGACGAATAGGACGGGGCAAGCCCACGGAGATGAACTAGGTCGGATGAAACCCTTTTTCAAGGACTCATCGAGTTGTTTCTTAAGCTCGGCTAGTTCTAGGGGTGCCATCTTATAAGGTCTTCTAGCAATCGGAACGGTTCCTGGAATGAGGTCTATTACGAACTCAACATCTCTGTCAGGTGGAACACCTGGCAATTCCTCTGGAAAGACATCCGGGAAGTCACGGACTACCGGAACGTCCTCAAGGTCTGGCAAAGGGCGGGCGTTAAGAGAATATAATTGTCGCTTGGCTATTCGAGTCAAGACATTGACTATCTTCCCCGAAGGATGGGTGAGTTGAACAGTCCTAGAGAAGCAATCGATTTGGGCATGATGAGCCGACATCCAGTCCATACCCAGAATGATATTAATATCTGAAGATTTAAGGGCTATCAAAGACGCGAGGAAAACAAGTCTGTCGACTTGGATCTCATTTCCATAGCTTACCCTAGAGGTCTGCCATCTAGAACCAGGGGTAGAGATTTCCATAGTGGATGGCATGTCACAAAATGCAACGTTATGCAATCGAGCATAACTTTCGGATATAAAAGAATGAGAGGCTCCTGTATCGAAAAGAACAGATGCCGGGTGGCAGTTAACAAGAAGCGTACCGAGAACGACGTTGGGATCCTCTTGAGCTTCTTCGGCAGAGACACAGTTGACATGGCCACGTGAAGCGGTGACCGGCTTGGCGTGGAATA
>NW_021312873.1:0-874 GCF_002162155.2 Triticum dicoccoides | reverse complement strand
CAAGCTGCTGGTCAGTATCAAGTCATCGTTGCTCCATTAGTTACTGTTAACAATACATATGCTGGAACAGATCTGCGGCTGAGTTAGGAAGGCAAGTATGGGCTAGTTAATATAACATGTACGCATGCTGATACAATTCATGGTTTGACAAGAAGTCTTCATGGCTTTGGCTTGGATCGGAAGAAAAGGAATCAAGATGGAAGTATCTATATCTATACTACTATTAAACAATCAAACTGATTCTTTCATAAAGCCACACGACAGATGTACACAGCTTGATTAGCATCGTTAAATTAGCCCCGCTAATGGTTAGGATTAATTTAACTCTGTGTCAGTGTGCAATTAACAATTTATCACGACTCAAAGCACTCCACCCGCGAAGAAATATTCCACGACGCGTCCGCATACGACGCTTCCTCAACGCAAAAATGGTACTAAACCAGAGGGGAAAAGCACTCTCCAACTCGCGACCCGTGCAGCAGCGCGCCAAGCGGCCCCTATACGACGCTTCCTCAACGCAAAAATGGTACTAAACTAGAGGGGAAAAGCACTCTCCAACTCGCGACCCGTGCAGCAGCACTAGTAGAAAAAGGGTCAAACGTGAAGTACATTAGTGCCGGTTTGAATTTGAGCCTACCATTAGTGCCGGTTCGAACGGCTATGCATTAATGCCGGTTCGTGTCGAACCTTTAGTACCGGTTCGTGTCACGAACCGGTACTAAAGGGGTGATGGCAGGCTGGCGTCAGGCCGGGACCCCACGATCACCTTTAGTACCGGTTCGTGTCACAAACCGGTACTAAAGAGCTAACCTTTAGTACCGGTTTGTGCCACGAACCGGTACTAAAGGGGTCTGACCTATAGTACCGGTTTGTG
>NW_021312872.1:0-1241 GCF_002162155.2 Triticum dicoccoides | reverse complement strand
TCGACATCGTGGTTCATCCGATGAGATCATCGTGGAGCATGTGGGAGCCAACATGGGTATCCAGATCCCGCTGTTGGTTATTGACCGGAGAGTCGTCTCGGTCATGTCTGCTTGTCTCCCGAACCCGTAGGGTCTACACACTTAAGGTTCGGTGACGCTAGGGTTATGAAGATATGTATATGCAGAAACCCGAATGTTGTTCGGAGTCCCGGATGAGATCCCGGACGTCACGAGGAGTTCCGGAATGGTCCGGAGGTAAAGAATTATATATAGGAAGTGCTATTTCGGGCATCGGGACAAGTTTCGGGGTTATCGGTATTGTACCGGGACCACCGGAAGGGTCCCGGGGGTCCACCGGGTGGGGCCACCTGTCCCGGGGGGCCACATGGGCTGTAGGGGGTGCACCTTGGCCTAGATGGGCCAAGGGCACCAGCCCCTATAGGCCCATGCACCTAGGGTTTCCACCATGGAAGAGTCCATGTGGTGGAAGGCACCCCTAGGTGCCTTGGGGGGGAGGGAAACCTCCCCTTGGCCGCCGCCCCCCCTAGTAGATGCCATCTACTCGGGCCGGCGCCCCCCTGGCACCCCTATATATAGTGGGGGGGAGAGGAGGGATTTTACACCAGCCCCTGGCGCCTCCACCTCCCCCCGTTACGTCTCTCCCTCGTAGTCTCGGCGAAGCCCTGCTGCTGTGACGCCCTGCATCCACCACCACGCCGTCGTGCTGCTGGATCTTCATCAACCTCTCCTTCCCCCTTGCTGGATCAAGAAGGAGGAGACGTCTCCCGTCCCGTACGTGTGTTGAACGCGGAGGTGCCGTCCGTTCGGCGCTGGTCATCGGTGATTTGGATCACGTCGAGTACGACTACATCATCACCGTTCTTTTGAACGCTTCCGTGCGCGATCTACAAAGGTATGTAGATGCATCTAATTACTCGTTGCTAGATGAACTCCTAGATGATCTTGGTGAAACGAGTAGGAAAATTTTTGTTTTCTGCAACGTTCCCCAACAGTGGCATCATGAGCTAGGTCTATGCGTAGTTCTTCTTGCGCGAGTAGAACACAATTTGTTGTGGGCGTAGATTTGTCAACTTTCTTGCCGTTACTAGTCCTTTCTTGCTTCAGCGGTATTGTGGGATGAAGCGGCCCGGACCAACCTTACACGTACGCTTACGTGAGACCGGTTCCACCGACTAACATGCACTAGTTGCATAAGGTGGCTGGCGGGTGTCTGTCTCTCC
>NW_021312871.1:0-1108 GCF_002162155.2 Triticum dicoccoides | reverse complement strand
CCCTTAGGGCATCGTTTAGACTTTGGGTTTTGTTTAGATTAAAAGTTCGCCATAGCTGCAACTTCGCGTACTTCGTTTGTGTTCAACGACCAGACAAAGGCGTCACAGAACCCCACCTTGATCAATAAAGCTTTCATCTTATATTCGCAATATCCAGATTGCAATCTTAGTTTCTTGCTTGTTCTTCGTTTGCTTGCAGGAAACAGACCCTCGTGGTCAGGTTGATCGTGCTCCGGCGTGGTCAATAACCTCTCGGAGTTGGTTTAGCGATTGCTAAGGCGCGACGTCCTCGCACGTTCGTAGTCGGATCGTCAAAGTCGACTTCCACCAAAGCGAAATCCACCATCTCATCGAAAGACGGGACACCTTTGCCTCTATCAAGTGGTATCAGATTTCCAGGTTGCTCGGTGAGATTTTATAGTTTTTTCGTAGTTTAGATCGACTCTGTTCTTCATACCTATAGTCCACGAAAAAGCCACAAAAAAAAATTAGGGTTAGTTCATCATATCCGAACCAATCTGAGCCTTGCATAATCTTTTTAGGGTTTTGCTTTGTTGAATTTGCGGTTGCATCGTCGTGTCTAGTTGCTGGTCTTAGAGTCTAGTCTTTTAGAGTTTCGAGTTCTGGTCATAAGTTGTCACGCCGCCGCCGCACCATCATCATCGCCCCTGCTATCTACCACCACCGCACCGAATCCGTATCCATATACCACCACCAATCCGTGTCCATATACCACCACCGATCCATATCCATATACTACCACCGCTACCACCACCGCTGCCATATACCACCACCATATATCCACCACCAATCTGAGTTCCTTGCTTATTAGGTTTGTTTTCGGGATCCATCTAGATTCCGATTCGTGTTTCCTTGCCGGAGTAGGTTTCGGAAAAAAAAGAGTCGGGTAGCCACGCTCCGTTTAGGCCCAAAATTTTTCGAAAACGCATTTTTCGAAAAAATTTCTGGCTATCCTATTTTTAGGTGTTTCTGAGTGTTTTGAGACAGGTGCCATTATAGGAAGTTTTTTTTGACCCGTTTCCAGTTTTTGGGTCCGGGCAGTCGAAAAAAAAAAAATTGGTCGAAAAAATTTCGTGCCCATCCTGTC
>NW_021312870.1:0-1380 GCF_002162155.2 Triticum dicoccoides | reverse complement strand
CATATTGTAGATGGAGACACCCTCCGGAAGTAAATGGGAGACCACAGGAGCGATGTGCCCACAACGGGCCGCCCTGGAAAGCATGCATGAGAAGGCGTCGGCCACAAAGTTAAAAAGAACAGGGGAGGCCGGATCCCCTTGGCGAAGGCCCCTGCCATTCGCAAAGAAATTGCTAACAAAGCCATTAACAGCAACGGCAGTATGGCCACCCGAGACCAACTGCATGATACGATGAACATAAGCACCGTCGAAGCCTTTAGCAAGGAGGACATGCTTGAGGAAAGGCCAGCTAACCGAGTCATACGCTTTCTCAAAGTCTAACTTAAGTATAATCGCTTTAGCTCTCCGAACATGGAGATCATGAACAATCTCATGTAGGGATAGGATACCGTAAAGAATGAAACGCCCTTTGATAAACGCAGATTGATAGGGGCTAATAACTCTATGAGCGACCGGAGACAAACGATTCGCAAAGCCTTTAGCCAGGAATTTGGCAAAGTTGTTAATCAAAGCAATAGGCCGAAATTGGGAAATAACATCGGCACCCTTGACCTTGGGGATCAGGGAAATCACAGCGTAGTTCAGGCATGAGATAGCGACAGTACCAAGACAGAAACCCTGGACAACATTACACACCAACTGTTTCAACTGAGGCCAGAATTTTCGAAAAAAAGGAATGGAAAAGCCGTCTGGCCCAGAGGCAGCATTGGGATTAGCAGAGTTAACAACATCCCAAATTTCCTGATCAGAGAGAGGGATCATCAAGGAGGCATTCTCCTCGGGTGTGATTTTAAGACCTGCGCTCCAAAGGTAGGGAGAGATAGATAAGCCCGATTGAGGTTTAGCCCCTAACAGCGAAGAGAAAAAATCCACCACATGAGCCATAATATCAGACTGTTCAGAAGATCGCACCCCATTAATCAACAGGCTATTAATATCGCAACGTCTATGCCTACCGTTCGCAATCGCAAAAAAATATGTTGTAGGAGAATCCCCTTTCAGAGTCCAGTTAAGAGTGCCCCGCTGACGCCAGTAAATCTCAGCCTGGTGGTGCATCTGCACTAAAGAAGCCTCAAGATTATAACGAACGGCCCAACCATCGTCAGAGAGCCCAGTAGAATCAGCCGCACGATCCAGCGCCAAGATCTGGTCCTCGAGGAAAGATTTGGTGCGACGATCCTCCGCCGCACGATTACGAGACCAACCTCTGAGAAATTTACGCAGGTTATAGGAGCACGAGTGCCAATCATCCAGAGGCCCAAACCAGCGGGAATTGGAAGAAAGGGATTGGGAAATCTTCGCTGCAACCATATCAACAAAGCCATCCACAGACAGCCATGATGCATCAAATTGAAATCTAGCCGGAGGTCTAGTGCTAAT
>NW_021312869.1:0-1350 GCF_002162155.2 Triticum dicoccoides | reverse complement strand
GATCAAGTCAGATTTGAACCACTCTGTGTGAGGAGCGCTCGGAGTCCCCGATTCGTCATAGACTTAAACTTCCAAAACCTCTTTATGATTCTCGGTCTGACCGATACCCCACTTTCGGTCCTACCGAGATCACTAAGTTGATCTAGGTTTTCAATCCCGGTGCCACCGAGTTGTTCCACTCGGTCACACCGACAGGGTCGGGCTATATATAGTCACGGGCAAAATTTTGGAAATTTCTCCGAACCCCTTCGCCCGTGTGATAGCCTGCTCTGCCAACGTGGTCTCCGGATCGTCTCCTCGCCGCCAGCCGCCTCCAGTCGCTGGTCTCCGTCGCCGTCAACAAGAATTCTACCCTGCCGTTGCCGCCGTAGCGAGTCTCCGCCGAACTAGGGTATGGACTCGATCTTTGTGCTATTCTCCAATCCGATTCTTAGCACATTGTGATCATCATGATTCTTGCCACGATTGAAACACTCCTATCCAGTCAATGCGCTCGTAGATTAGGTTTGATTCGAAAATTTTAGGGTTAGGTTTCCGCCGAAACCATCTCAGACCCACCGAGTTGAAAAACTCGGTCCCACCGATTTGGCTTATGCCATTGCAGAAGTGAGACTCGGCCTGACCGAGAATTACTCATCGGTGTGACCGATTCTGGAACTCTGTGAAACCCTAGCAGTCTCGGTGCCACCGAACTGTGACTCGGTCCGACCGAGTTCACTACTTTAGGTTCCAGAACTGCTTCGGTATCACCGAGTTTGAAAATCGGTAGATCCGAGATGATTTCAGTGGGAAACTAAAACTAAGTTTTTGGATCATTCTTTTGCAAAAATCTCTGCATTTTGTGATGCTCATCCACTCTACCTCATCTATAAACTATTCACAGGGTCTGCAGTCAGCTTGTTCATCATGTCAGACCAAAGTGATAGCCAGAACATGTCAGAAGAGCAAGTGCAGATGAGTGAGGGCACTAGTCCCTCAAGTTCTTCAGATGATGGCAGCAGGATTACCCCAAGCAATCTGCCAAAAGCTGCCACCAGACAGAGGAAGAAGAGAACTTCAGATTCTGAGGATGAAGATTATGTGGCAGAAGAGGAAGCCACATCAAAGAGAGTTGAGCCAGCTCAAGGCACAAAGCCAGGGTTAAAGATCAAAAGGCCAGCAGCCAGGCAGCATATGTCAAAGGCCGGAGCTTCAACTGAAAAGCTTGCACCCAAAGAGCCAGTTGCTACTGAAGGCAAGAAAAGAAAGGAAAGGGTGAAGAAGACCGTAGCCAAAGTGCTTGGAAAGGCTTCCATCATGGAAGAGGAAGAGGAAGAAGAGGTTGCTGCACCAGCACCTAAGGCACCCAAG
>NW_021312868.1:0-940 GCF_002162155.2 Triticum dicoccoides | reverse complement strand
TTGTGAGTGTTGATGACCGCCACGTAAGCGCTCATTGGGGTTCAACAACTATGGAAATCACTTTGGGACCTCAAAACGGTGAGTAATAGTCCACGAAACGCGTCAGAATTGGCTAAAACTATGAGTGTTGATGACCGACACGTAAACGCACCCCGGGGTTCATAAATCGTGGAAATCACTCCGGGACCCCCAAAACTAAGTAATACTCCAAGAAATGGGCCAGAATCGGCCCAAACTGCGATTGTTGATGACCTACACTTAAGCGCACCTTGGGGTTCAAAAACCATGGAAATCGCTTTGGGGCCCCAAAACGGTGAGTAATAGTCCACGAAACGGGTCAGAATCGACAAAAACCGCGAGTGTTGATAACCGACACATAAGCGCATCAGGGGGTTCGTTAATCATGGAAATCACTCCGGGGCCCCAAAACAATGAGTAATACTCCACGAAGCGGGCCAGAATCGACCAAAACTGCTAGTGTTGATGACCGACGTGTGAACACACTCTGTGGTTCGTTAATCATTGAAATCACTCCGGGACCTCAAAACAGTAAGTAATAGTCCATGAAACGGGCCAGAATCGGCCGAAACTATGAGTGTCGATGACCGACACGTAAATGCAGCTTGGGGTTCAACAACTATGGAAATCGCTTCGGGACCCCTAAGTGATGAGTAATAGTCCACGAATCATGTCAGAATTGGCCAAAACTGTGAATGTTGACGACAGACACGCAAACGCACGTCGGGATTGTCAATCGTGGAAATCGATCTAGGACGCCCAAACGGTGAGTAATAGTGCACGAAACGGACCAGAAATTGGCCTAAATTGTGAGTGTCATTGACCGACACGTAAACGCACCCTGGAGTTTGTCAACCGCGGAAATCACTCCGGGACCACCAAAACTAGGTCATAGTGCAGGAAACGGGCCAAAATCGGCCCA
>NW_021312867.1:0-1086 GCF_002162155.2 Triticum dicoccoides | reverse complement strand
TCTGTAACTCCAAATCAGACAAATTATATATGAAAAATGATCAGAAAAATCCAATCTATCCATCTGTACTATTTTCATGCATGATCAAACAAGTTAAATTGATGTTTTAAGCAGAACAAGGAAAAGCACTTTAAAAGGCCATGTTTGAGTTTGAAATTTGAATCTTTGATTCAAATTTGTTCAAACCCTTCTGGTTTTAGTTGCATTAGCCCAACACACTCATATTGCCATGTTTCATGCATGCATCATATTGTTGCACATTGTTTGGTGATGGTTGTGTATCGGTGTCCTTTGCGACAGGTTCTGCCTCCGAGGAGTACCGTGATTACCCTAACGAAGAACCGTATCAGTGCATCGAACCATCAGGCAAGCAACCAACCATTTGATCATATTGATACAATCCCATGTTCTCGCTCCTGCTCTCTTTTACTGCATTAAGACAACGCGTTTCAAACTGCTGTGTGCTACGGTAGTTGAACCCATTTCCTTTGCATGACCTGTCATTGCCACAGTAACTAGATGAAACCCACTAGCATGTGTAGGAGTTGATTGAGCCATATGTATGTGTTGTTCCTACCTTGCTATGCCTGCTATGCTTAGAGTCGTGTCAGGTCTGGTTCATCTGGGTGGTGGGCTAGAGTGAAATGATTATGTCGGTAATGAGAGTGGTGTGGTGAACACGATTTGGTAAAGGTATCGATGAGAGGCCATGTAGGAGTACATGGTGGGTTGTTTCATTGAAGCCGATCTTAAGCACTGAGATCTGTATGTGTGATTTAAGATACAGCTACTACCATGCATTGGGCCCTGAAATATGACCCCGCTCGACTTCTTATTCACCCTAGCTCTCTGTCCAGGAGTTGCAAGTAGTTTCTGGTGTTTGTAGCCTACTGGAGGCCGTGGACAGCGCTGACCGTAGGGGTGGGCTGTGATGCGGTAGGTACGTGGCCGGGTGTACCGAATACCCGTTAGGTATCTCGGGAACCCTGTTCACATCGTTCGGGGCCGTATGGGAAACCTCGGCCGGACTCCCTGCGGATGGAACCTGAATAGGCGATAAACCTGGACTAGAGGCTTAAGTGTTTA
>NW_021312866.1:0-1248 GCF_002162155.2 Triticum dicoccoides | reverse complement strand
TTTTTTTTTTGCGAGGATGAAGGAATAAGAGTTTGTCCATGGACATGGCAGATTTTTTAATTAGCATGATTGCATGCTCAAGCACTATACCTGCCAGCGAATTGAGAATATTCTTGAGGCCCTGTAGCTCAGCGAAAGGAAATATTATGTGTATTTTTGACCCGTGATAGATATAAAACTAGCACACATGCCCGTGCGTTGCAACGGAGAAAAGACATATCACACATTCTAACAAAAAACATTAACATGTTGATTCTTCATCATGTGATGCTTGATAGTTAACTAGCACAAATGCCCGTGCGTTGCAACGGGAGAGAAAATATCACATATCCCTATCCTAATAAGTAAGGTTTAAGGACCATCTCCTCCATCCGCGTCCTTTATTTCAACATGGTGCCATATACACCAACAATGGATGAAGTGTTCATCACATCACAATGTGTATAGACATGATCAGTCTCAAGGTGATGAGCTTAATCACCTCATGTCATAGCTGGATGTGATGTCCGTCCTTCGTGAGTTCTTCCGCACACATGTTCCATAAACGCCCTCACACCGCCCCTCAATACCGTCCCTCACCTTAGACTATTATTGCATTCTTCCTTTATATATATATATATATATATATATATATATATATATATATATATATATATATATATATATATATCCCTAATAATAAAGCACGGATTGGGTCTCCGGGTTCACCGTCACAATACGCTTTCTTCTTGTGTCATAATACGCTTTCACGATTTATGTAGATAAAATCATAACATTAACGAGGTGGTACTATTATTGTATACGTTTTGATTTTTTTTTTGCTTGTACGTCAAATTCGCACATAAATCCAATATGGCCCAACAACGAATCATCCATGAGTTTCTTTCATGGCACGGGCTATCCCGATCCCAGCCGCCAGGAGACCGACCCCGGCGAGGCGGCGACCCTCGATCCGGTGCTGCGCCGGGCGCCGGCCGACACCGGCAAGGATTTGCCCCCTTCTCCCGGCCCACGTATCTCTCTCACGCGAAATAGGGGTTGGGCGCCGCCGCCGTTTTCCTGGTTGACCATCAACCATGGCTAGGGTTTTGAGCACCTCCACTCTGGCGTGGTTCCGGCGCCTCCGGCGACTCCTCTCTGACGCCCACCGCGCCCCCACACGCAGCTCCGTCTCCGGGATGCTCCTCCTCCGCTTGGTGGCCATGGGGTGAGTTCATCCCCTTCCCCATCTCTCCCCCTTTCTCTCTC
>NW_021312865.1:0-1259 GCF_002162155.2 Triticum dicoccoides | reverse complement strand
CTCCCACTCACTTCTTTGGAAATACAAGTTTCTCGTAAACTTTGTACAAACCCAAAATCTTTGATCATCATCAAAGCACACATTCCAACTCCGAGATGCTCACTCCAGTCCTTAGAAGGATTGCTGGAGCTTTGCATACTTATTAGCATCTTTTGGGATTGACAAAACCTTCCGGTTGTATCACATACAACCTTTCCTCAAGTATAACGTCGAGGAAACAATGTTTTGACATCCTATCTGCAAGATTTCATCAATCATGCAGTAACTGCTAATCCAATTCCAGCAGACTCTTAGCATCGCTACGAGTGAGAAAACCTCACCGTAATCAACTCCTTGAACTTGTCGGAAAATATCTTAACGACAAGTCGAGCTTTCTTAATGGTAATTCTTACCATCATTGTCTGTCTTCCTTTTAAAATCCATCCGTACCCAATGGCCTTACGACCATCAAGTATTTCTTCCAAAGTCATGGATCCGTTCTCGGATTTTATGGCCTCGAGCCATTTATCGGAATCCGGGCCCACCATTGCTTCTCCATAGCTCGTAGGTTCATTGTTGTCCAGCAACATGACTTCCAAGACAGGATTACGTACCACTCTGATGTAGTACGTATCCTTGTCATCCCACGAGGTTTGGTAGTGACTTGATCCGAAGTTTCATGATCAACGTCACAAGCTTCCACTTCAATTGGTGTAGGTGCCACAGGAACAACTTCCTGTGCCCTGCCACACACTAGTTGAAGAGACGGTTCAATAACCTCATCAAGTTTCCACCATCCTCCCACTCAATTCTTTCGAGAGAAACTTTTCCTCGAGAAAGGACCCGATTCAAGAAACAATCCATATTGCTTTCGGATCTGAATTAGGAGGTATACCCAACTGTTTTGGGTTTCCTATGAAGATGCATTTTATCCGCTTTGGGTTCGAGCTTATCAACCTGAAACTTTTTCATATAAGTGTCGCAGCCCCAAACTTTTAAGAAACGACAACTTAGGTTTCTCTAAACCATAATTCATACGGTGTCATCTCAACGGAATTACGTGGTGCCCTATTTAAAGTGAATGTGGTTGTCTCTAATGCCTAACCCATGAACGATAGTGGTAATTCGATAAGAGACATCATGGTACGCACCATATCCAATAGGGTGCAACTATGATGTTCGGACACACCATCACATTATGGTGTTCCAGGCGGTATTAATTGCGAAACAATTTCCACAATGTCTTAATTGTGTGCCAAAACTCGTAACTTAGATATTCA